>NW_019154136.1:3720551-3722993 GCF_002288905.1 Enhydra lutris kenyoni | reverse complement strand
TTTTTTTTAAGATTTTATTTAGTTATTTGACAGACAGATCACAAGTAGGCAGAGAAGCAGGCAGAGAGAGAGAGAGAGAGAGGAGGAAGCAGACTCCCCATGGAGCTGGGAGCCCGATGCGGGGCTCGATCCCAGGACCCTGAGATCATGACCTGAGCCGAAGGCAGAGGCTTTAACCCACTGAGCCACCCAGGCGCCCCAGCCCCACTGGTTTTTAAAGCCAGATGATATGGGGACTCATCTCTCCAGTGCAGGTCCCTCCTGTCTGATGCCTGGTGTGGCTGGGGTCTGCTCTGCTCCCTTCTCCGTGCTTGTGGTGTCCCTCCAGTTGGTGGTTAGTTTGGCTCCCAACTGTGTCTCTGCCCCTTCTACCGTTTCCAGTGTGGCCTCCTCTCTGTGGTTAACGGTGTGACGTCTGTTCTGCCAGTCTTTGGGTTTGTTTTCTGGGTTAGGTGCTCTGCTGTGGCGGTTACCTAGGTTTGTCCATGGGAGGAGGTGAGCTTACAATCTTCTTACTTTGCCATCTTCCCAGAAGTCCTATATGCCTGTTTTTTGTTTTGTTTTTTAAGATTTTATTTCTTTATTTGACAGAGATCACAAGTAGGCAGAGAGGCAGGCAGAGAGAGAGGAGGAAGCAGGCTCCCTGCCAAGCAGAGAGCCCAATGCGGGGCTCGATCTCAGGACCCTGGGATCATGACCTGAACCAAAGGCAGAGGCTTTAACCCACTGAGCCACCCAGGCGCCCCTGTGCCTGTGTTTTTAAACTCAGCAATCTTACTGGGAAAATGCAGTCTCCCTGTTGTAATTTATTACAACAAATAAATTGCATTTATTTATCATTTTGTTCACGTTTGACAGTTAAACTTTTTTTGTGTGTAAACTTTGTCCATGTCTTGTTCCATTTTTCCATTCTTACTGGTTGTAAGAGCAATTTGATACTGTGAAAATTAGTCCTCTGTTTCCATATTATTACAGCAAATGTTTTTTTCCAGTGTATCACTTGTCTTTTGACTTCATTTCATGCCGTATAGGTTTCTGATTTTTACGTTGTTAGACTGATATTTATCCTTATTGTTTCTAGGTTTTGTGCCCTGTTCGCAAAGGCCTTTCCTTAGAAATTATTCTTAAAAGATATAGAATGGAGAAAAGGATAATGTGGTTTTTTTTTTAATTTTTCTTTTTTTTTTAGGATTTTATTTATTTATTTGACAGAGATCACAAGTAGGCAGAGAGGCAGGGAGAGAGATGGGGAAGCAGGCTCCCCGCTGAGCAGAGAGCCCGATGCGGGGCTCGATCCCAGGACTCTGGGATCATGAGCCGAAGGCAGAGGCTTTAACCCACTGAGCCACCCAGGCACCCCACAGATAATGTTCTAAAACCAAGATTATATAAACAGTGACTGAGCAATGGTTAAATGAAAGAAATTGGTGCCGTGAAACTATATTATACGCTTTGTTTCTTTTAGGTTTTCTCATGCAGTTTTTAAGAGAATTGGCAGAATATCATCAGTCCAAAGCAAGCCGTGATACGGAAACGCAGACAAATTCAACATTTCCTAGCAAAGACTCTCTTGGTAACTGTAGCCTTCTTTCAGAATTTTAATTGTTCTGCTTTCTCTTCAAATGACAGTGACTTGATTTACTGTATTATGAGCTTGTTCCTTGACCGGGAGGGATACAACCCGCAGGTGGTGGGGGGAGCTCGTTTCCTCTGGCATCGCTGTGGGAAGGGACCCGAACTTCTCTCCAGTACTGCTCCCTCCTCTTGTGACTGCTAAGGCTACACCTTCCACGTCTCAAGGGGACTCCAAAGGCCCACGTTCTTCCTTGTGTGTTGCATTCAACCTCTCTTAACTGGCAGTTCTTCCCTGTGTCTCATCTAACTTAATTTTATAGCCACTACCTGAGAAATCCTAGACGACTTGCACTGTAGAAAACTAGAGAAGTTAGTGGTGTATCACTTCCGTTTATAGTTGAGGAAATGGGGGTCCACAGAGGAAGAGCAACTTGGAAGCAAGTCTGGGGCAGAACTGATATTAGAGTCCAGGTTTTCCGAAATTGTGTGATTAATCGATTTCTTGGCCCTTCCTGAGTCTTAACGAGTAATGGTGCTTTTAACCTGTAAGAAGATAAGCCTATAATCTGTAAAAGTTACACTGTATAACGAGGCCTTTAATTTATTTTGGCATAGCTTTTATTCCATTGGGAACATGGTATGTGCTTATTCTAGAGCAGTGCTGTCCAATAATATGAACCACATGTGTAATTTTTAATTGCCTGGTAGCCATAGTAAAAAAAAGAAAAGCCGCAAAACAAAAAACCCACAGGTGACTTTGTTTTAATATATTTTATTTAACTCAATATGACCAAACTATTCCAATATGTAATCAATATTAAAAAAAACTAATGAGATTAGTTTAGATAAAATTTCTATGTTCAGTCC
>NW_019154136.1:3636580-3720451 GCF_002288905.1 Enhydra lutris kenyoni | reverse complement strand
TAATTTTTAATGGCCTAATAACCATAGTAAAAAAAAAAAAAACCCCACAGGTGACTTTGTTTTAATATATTTTATTTAACTCAGTATGACCAAAATATTCCAACATGTAATCAATATTAAAAAAACTAATGAGATTAGTTTAGATAAAATTTCTATGTTCAGTCCTTAAAATCTGGTGTGTCTTTTACACTTAGAGCACATGTCAGTTCAGATGGTCACATTTTGTCTGCTCAGTGGCCTCATGCGGCTAGAGAGTCCTGTATTGAACAGTAACAATTACAGAGCATTTGGAAAATACAGAAAGGACAACGGAAAGTATGTCTAAAATTCTCTAAAGGGACGAACACTGCTGGTACCTCTGCCAGGCTTTTACCCTGTGTATCTTCTTTGGTGGGTGGTGGTGGTGGTGGTGGTCCCTAGGTCGAGGTTTGCATGCCACGTGGCTCATGCTGATCCGCAGTTGGTTTGAGGGCTGTGGGTCCTAGAGATGGCAGGAGACTGCGGGACAGCCCGTGGGCCTGGTCTCAGTCCCCGTTAGGCTGTCACGTAGTTGCTTAGCCCTCTAGGACTCACTTAAACTGTAGGGGGCACTTTCCTTTCCTAGAAAGCAGAGGAGTTGAAGTACATGATCTTTGTTTATTTTAAGGTCAGTGTTCTGAACGTGTGAGTCACACCTTTAACCAAAGTCCACTGAAAGTGCTCTCTGCCTTGGCATTTAGGGACTGGAAAGAGAAGCCAGTGTTTTCTGGCTTATACTGTACGCTTTGCTTTCTTCGCCCCTGATATTTGAGGATGAAAAATTTCCAACACACAGGAAGGATGAAAAATTTCCAACACACAGTTGGATGCTGAACACTCGTGTACCTAGATTCTCCCAATAAATTTGTGTGATACTTGCTCAAGCCCTTGTTTGTCCCATCCGTTAATCCATCTTAATTTTTTTGTTTCAGAGTCAGTGGCAGAGATCCCTACACTTCCCCCTAAGTATACTCTTCGCTTTTGAACAGAGCTCTAGCCTCATGCTCACCTGACCGCATCTCTCTATCCTAACTTCCCTTGTTGTTGTTTTTTAATAGTGAAAAAGCTTCAGCTCATTGATGATCAGTTTGCTGATGCTTACCCTCGGTGTCCCAAGTTAGAATCTTTAGAACTAAAGTTAAGTGCATATAAGAGAGAAATAGAACAGCAACTTCGGGAAGAAATGTGTCAAAAGGTAAGTTGTATCTTGTTGCTCTTAGCAAGGGTGATACTGGTGCTTGTCTTTTAATGTGTTAGTCTTAGGTATAAGAGAGAAAATGTGGAATCTTTACTAATGAATGTGAAACTATTGCACATAAGATTCTGTCTAATTAATGTCATTTTTGGTGCTTTTTGAATGAACGCTACAGGTACAGTGAATGAGAGGAAACTAAATAGTTAAACTGAATGTATTTAAGTGCAGCATTCGTGTTAATCCATCTAACCATCAAGAGAGAAGTTACTTCTTTAGTATAGTTATTGGTATTTACAGTTATTTGTAATCAATTGGCAGTTTAAGTATTTTAAAGATACGGAAATAGCAAAAGTTAAAATGGAAGAGAAAAGAAAGTCTGAGAGGGAATTAGCTGAGTTCCGGAACGAACTGGAGCGAGCTTGTCAAGCAAAATCTGAAGTCCTCATTTCTCGGGAAAAGATGGCCCTTGAGAGAATTCAAAAGCACCAAGAGGTAACATTTTAAAATTATTTACTGGGTGTCTGTTTCCTGCAGCTCTTAGTAGAGGGGCTCAAGGTCCGAGACTGGGCAATGGGACAGTCGGTCAGACAGGACAGAGCCCTACGAGAGTGCTAGGGATTGGGCTCAAGGACACAAGTAGAAGGATGGGCCTATAAGCGATTTGCAGACTTCATTGCTCCGAAATTGCTGGAAGGAAAGCACTGTGAGTGTGAATGAACATCCATGTGGGGATTGTGAGAAACTCGCACTGAATAAGCTTCGTCCTCTCGGGCAGGTTTGAGGGTTGGGGGGCAGCTTCCAGAAGAGGATCAGCAGTTGCGGAACGGCTGTGTTGGGGGGAGAGGCAGAGCAACGCCCCAAAGCAGACAGGACGGCCGGCGCCGTGTTGAGGGCCTGGCTGAGACGGGCAGCCTGCGCCTGATACCGACCAGACCGGGCGCTTGTGGGCGATTGTCCTGTTCCAGTTCTTGGGAGGCCTTTAAGGTCAGCGAGGGTAGAAAGAGGCCCTTGTGGAGTGGAGCTTTATAGAGCTGAAGTGACTTGGCTTGACAAAGGCAGCCTGTTTAATTAAAGATTTTGGGGTTCAGTGGGGGTGGTGAAGGGAGCCAGTAGGGAAGCTGCTAACCCAGGGGAGAAGGGAGGGCCATGTGGCAGTGTCTGAGACCTCAAGGACAAGGTCTGGGGCTACCGACAGGAGGACGGATAAGTGTGGGTCAAGAGGTTAGGGTTTCAGGCCGACTGGCAACAACACGCTGTGTGCTGCCATTGGGTCAAAGCGCGGGGTCCCCAGAGCAGTGGAGTCCAGGCCTGCAGAAGTCAGCCAGGTGGCTGTTGGATCTTCTCTCGCGGAAAGTGATGGGACAGGAGGTGGAAAGGTTGTGGCGTGCAGGAGGCATGGGTCCATTCTTGTAGGAAGATCCAGTTCCTTTCGCGAGGGGCTGTCTTCGACCTGCCCGGCTTGGGACCACTGTTGCCTGCGTCCAGCCGCAGCTGCTGCCGTCCGGAGCTCTTGATCGGGGCTTCGTGGTCACACCCAGTCGGCTCATGCTGACCGCACCCCAGTATGATTTTGTTTACTTTATCTGGTGATTGGGCTCCTCCAAAAATAAATGTGGGCAGCACGTCTGTCTTTGAGATGATTGGATTATGTTTAGATAAATAAGGGCATCCTCAAGTCAGGTGACTGACTCGTTCAGCCCAGTCAGCTACCAGACCAGAACGTTCATTTAGTTAACTGATGCTCTGAGGGCTCTGGACAGGAGGGCCCTCCTCACGCACAGCATTGTGTCTTTCTTCCACCACCCGGAATGCCCTTCCCCTTTTGTCTCTGATGAAACGTTCTTGGCCTTCAAAATCCGGCTTGAATGTTAACCTGCTTGTGACGCCTTCCCTGGTCTACGGACCCATTCAGCTGCCGCTCCAGCCGGGGTCTTTCTGTAGTTCAGTTATAACATCCTCACGGCATCGTCTGATTATTTCTCTCTCCCTGACTAAACTGTGAATTTTGGAAAGGTGGGACCTGTGTCTCTGCATCTTTCTCTGGCCAGCTCCAAGAGTGCTGTTTGACACAGGCTAGGTATTCTGTGAAGCCTTTTGCTCAGTGAACGCACAAATGGAAGTGAGGCCCATTCCTTCAGCTTGCTACTGCTGAGTCAGAATGACTTAGGAACGGGAGCTTTCCGACAGCAACAGAACCAGGAGCGTTCTAGTCTTCGGGAGCTTTATTGCTGAATACACATTTTGTCATTCCTTTCCTTGCTGAAGCACTTACCAAATTTTAAGTGTCTGAGAGATACTACGTAGAATAAATAGACGAGGGATGTTAGGAATACAGACTAACGGAGTTTCACAGTCTTTGAAGGAGGGAACACATGTTTGGGCGAGGAATTAGGAAAAGCGCACCTCCATTTGGAGCCTCTTAAAAGGGAAATTGTGGCACTAAATGTCTGGAGTTTGTTCTCCGGGACTTAGGAAACAGGATGTTAGTTCAGATCTGTTTTATTTCCTTTAGCTTGCTTACTGAAAATTAACGCTTTCTTACGCAGATGGAAACCAGAGAAATTTATGCTCAGAGGCAGCTTCTACTAAAAGATATAGATTTGCTAAGAGGCAGAGAAGCGGAGCTGAAGCAGCGAATGGAAGCTTTTGAATTGTGAGTAACGGGGATTTGTTTCGCATATTCAGAATGAATGAGATTTTAAAGAACTAAATAGGTGTCTTAATAGTCCGATGCTAATTGCCAAGTGGAGTTTTTGGATGTAAAAGTGACAACACCTGATTTTAAAAGGCACAAGAGAAACAAAGACTAGGGTTTCCTTTATGAGATATTAGACATTAGGGTGAAAGCAGAATGAGGCACCGTCACCGGGCTACAGTAAGACCAGACACATAATTTGAAGAAGCTAATGATGCTTTGACAAATCCCATGTTTCTCACTTACAGGCCGTCGTTCAGCTCTCAGAGTTGCAAGCGCACATAGCACCTGAACTCCAGACACCCAGACCTTCCACCTTTACCTGCTCTGCTGCCAAAAAAAAAAAAAAGGAAATATGGTAGCTCTGACTCTTGAGTTGTCCAGGGTGAAACTGTTTCTCCTGGTGTTGTGTTACTTTTCTAAGTGCTCGTGGATGTATCACCCTTCACGTCTTACCTGGGATTAATACCAGGCTCACCAGTCTGTAGTTGGTGGAATGAGCTTTCTTTCCCATTTGGGATCTTGACATTCATAGATACTCCAGGAGTCCGATTTTATTGAAGTTTGTTTCCATCTTCATTAATGTTTTTTCATTCTCTTAGGCTCTGTTCATTTGATTTCTTCTCTCTGCCTTTCTTACTCTCCTTTTCACGGTACGGAAGTGGCACATGGATAATGAGAGAGAAAAGTAAAGGGACAAAATGTGTGCAGATTATTGGTTACATAATCATGATTATATTGTCATTTCCTTACCTCCACCTCTCCGACTCCTCCTGTCTAAGCATGTTAAAGTGGATTTAATGCGCCTTTGCCTTCCAGATTAGCCAGCAGAGGGTGCTCTAACACAAAGGATTTATCTTTTACTTGGAACAGGCTGTGTTCATAGGTCTCACTGTGCTTTGGTCTAAGTACCTGTGAATTCCTGGCTCCAGAGTTGGTTTTGTGGGTGATGGGGGGGGGGGGGGTTGTGTGTCTCACCATGAAAAGCACTCCATTCTCCGGATTTGGAGGTTCTGAAGCACCCATCTATCGTTTCCTCTTTCTTTTGGCACTCTTTCCGATATTCAGTTGATGGATTATTAAATGCCGAAAATGAATCTTCTATCTATAATTCTTATGGGCTCATCAATTAAGTCTCACAGTTAGAAATAATATTCTAGAAGAAATAAGCATTTAAGTACACTAGAGTTTGGGTTGTAGCTTTGTGACTAAAAACATCACTCTTTCATCCCTAAATTGATGATGGCCATCGATTCGCTGGAACGTCTTTTTGAGTGTGGTAAGAGACCACTTTGATCTTAGTACATTCACCCTCCCCATAGCCAGGAGCCACTGGATAATTCATTCCATCTGCTAGTTGATGAACTAAGTCAGTTCATTAAGTAGATGGAGGAACTAAAACAGGTGATTTTTTTCCCCTAAATTTGTTACTTCAGATATTGTGGTTTTCTTATTTGCTTTCTCTGTTTTTGCTAATTTCAGGGCTCAGAGGCTGGAAGAGGAAAAAAATAAAAGCATAGCTGATGCACTTAGGAAGAAGGAGCTGGATATAAAGGGCATTGAGGAGAGCTATGACCAGAAGCTCAAGAATGAACTTCTCAAGTAATTGCTTGGCACTGCTAAAGGAATCCTGTGTTCCCTTGAGTTGCTAGAAACACAGCAACACTGATGAAATAGATAAGATGGACGGTTTATGGCAACATTTGGTGTTTAAAAAAATACACGTTTTCATTGGTAGTCACGCCTTTCCCATGAATGTTTAAGATGGGTTTAAAAAGGTACAGAGAATGGCATCCTCTGCTCATTCTTACTCGTAGCTTCTCTGACACTGACTGAATGAAGGCTTATGGTTTGCTTCAGTTTTTAGGGCACATTAGGATTTGCTTGGTTTTCACAGCTGAGCAGTTGCAAAGTTGGAAGTACGATCACTTTCCGTTCTCGCCTCACGCTGGCACGAAGATGGGGATAGGTCACGATTTCTCTCGTGGCCTTCTTCCTGGTTACAGCGTTTGTCACTGAACGTGTGCCCGGTATTCCTTCAAGGTTCTGCCAAGTCCGAATCCAGAAAAAGGGTTAGCTCTGTGAAGTAAAACACAGCATAGAAGAGGAGAAGATAGACAGACGTAGTCTCTGGGGCTTTCCTGTAGCCTGCGTTGTGTGTTCCGGTGAATAGTGTCTCGTGCAAAGATGTTAAGCCCGTACGGTGGCTTTCCCTCCCGTGTGGCACGGCAGCTGGCGCACACTGAGTGCTCTCTTAGTACTGACTAAGTGCGTGTGGACTGAAGCGATGGCTCCGCTCAGCTCCTCTGGCCGTGTCTTAGTCATTGGCCTCTTTAGAATTTTTGATAGAGAGAATGAGAGAGGGAGGGAACAAGCAGGGAGGAGGGTTAGAGAGAGAGGGAGAAGCAGACTCATGGCTGAGCAGGGAGCCCAATGTCGGGCTCATCCCAGGACACGAGATCAGGACCTAAGTTGCAGGCAGACGCTTAACTGACTGAACCACGTAGGCGCCCCCCACTGGCCTCACCTTATTGCCTTGCCCATAACTTGTCATGGGTATTCCACTCTGTAGTACCCACAAAGGTTTCTGGAGGTTATTCTTTAAAAGAATTCTGTTAAAAAAGAAAAGTAGCACCTTTTCATTGTATCAGTTTTGAAATGATGAGTCTCATCTATGTATTATGTCTGCTCCTCTAACATACCAGCGAACACTGAAGTAAATCTAGTTGTTACACACATTTTTCTTCCCTTATTCCTCACAGTTTGCTAGCTTTGCCCAGCCATGGATAGAGTGAACTATTTGCTATCACTTGTCGGGCTTTGGGTGTCCTCAGATGACTTCCACAGGTTTTGAAGTTGGGAGAATATCACAGGATTGCTTCTCCTTCCTTTCTCTGGCCTCTGAACCAGAAAGTCAGCTGGTAACGGCTGGTGGAGGTGGCTGAAGCTGCGTGAGCTGTGCCTTGGGTATCGCTAATTCGGGTCTAATGCTGTTGGCAGTTGGCTCTCAATACTGTGCTCCACCTTGAAGGGCAAAAGTGCGTATCTTAGAGGGAGGAGAAAGGATAGGTAAATTGGATTGTAAGTGACTGACATGGTTATCATTTGGGATCTAGAGTGTCACGAACACTGTAAGTTGACCTTAATTTATTACCTCGTGTCAGTCGAGACCAACTGAGAAATAATTGCTCTCAGTAACCTCACAACAACTTCGGGACCCTTGATTTTTGTGTGATTGAGTTTTGGGACCTGATTAACAGGATTGCAGCCGGGTTTTCTGGACCTTCTATGTTCAGATCCCTGGCTTTTGTTTTGAGAGAGCCTGAGGTTTACTTGTTGTCACCTTGGGGTCCCCGGTGCCATAGATAAGCTCATGTGTTGACAGTCTGTCCAGGAAAGTGACCAGGAGCTCATTTTTGGTTCTTCTGATTGGCAGGTATCAGCTTGAACTAAAAGATGACTATATCACCAGAACTAACAGGCTGATTGAAGAGGAAAGGAAGAATAAAGGTGACTGGGGGCAAGCTGTATTTTTCAGCACTGATATAGGCTGTTAGCTTTCCTAGTTGGGCCTCTTCTGTATCCTAAAAAAGACAGAGCTAACACATCCTTGTTACTACAAAAGTTACCTGTTTTTTGTTATCTTAATTTCAGAAAATAAAAAAATACTCTCACTACATTTTTGTGAACCTTAGTGTTTAACCTTTTGTATATTCACAAAGGTCAGTCATTTATCAGCAGGATTTTATCCAACTTGATTTCAGTGTATTTTGATAAATGTGATTGTCAAGAAGGTGGCAGCAACTTATTGACATCCCTTAAATACCACTCTTAACCATGAAAGAGACTTCATTTCTTCCTACGGAAAATTTTGACTTCCGTGTCCCTGTGACCTAGTTTCTTATTTCTTTTACTTCTAGTGTATTTTTCTGTTTCGTGATATTTTCACATGATCGATAACCTCTTAAACTCTTGTAGACATTAGCCCGAAACTAGGAAAGCTGGATAATTTTTCAGTCTTTGAGGTATTTTGCATTTTAATATATGTGTAGTGGGAGGGCGTTTGCTGCATATTTGACAGCTGCAGCTAACATCCCATCCCCTGTTGTGTAACAGGGCTTATTTCGTGCTTGCCTGCTGATTTTTTTTTTTTTTTTTTTTTTTTGGCCCTGACGTCTGCTTATTTAGATAATGAAATAGTAGTCATTAGAGCTGATCTATGGGCCATAAATTATTAAATGATTTTATATTCACTAGGAAAACATGATGTTAATTGGTTGGCTCTTTCTTTCAGAAAAAGCTATACATTTGCAAGAGGAGCTCACAGCTATTAATTCAAAAAAGGAAGAACTTAATCGTTCAGTGAATCGTGTCAAAGAGCTTGAGGTAATTGTTAAGCCTGTTGTTTTGAAACAGACATTAAGACAATGTATGAAACTTCAATTTTAGTCATACGTAATTTATCTTCATTTATCCTCTTGATGTGTTCGGACTGTTTATTCCGTGACTTTGTTGAGCCCTTAGTTGCATCCGGAAAATGGGGTAATGATCAGAAGCGCTAGCTTTGCAGGACAGGGTTGTACACGGTAGCAGCTGGATGAACTGGCCCCTGGCCCAGCACTAGGGCAAAAGATGACTTGCACTGCGGGAGCTGAGGTCTCGTCGCGGAGAACCAGACTTCTGTCAAGGGGCCTTAATTCAGTGGTGACGCCCAGCTCTGGGCGGCCCGCCAGCTTACACGGAGGCAACCCTGTAAAGTCACCGTTCAAGTACCGTTTTTTCTGTTTCAATTGCAGCTTGAGTTAGAGTCTGTCCGAGCCCTGTCTTCGGCAGTAACCAAGCAGAACCATCTGCTGAATGAAAAGGTGAAAGAGATGAATGACTATGCGCTCCTGAAAGAAGGGAAACTGGAGCTTCAGGCACAAAATAAATTACTTAAACAACAACTGGAAGAGACTAGAAGTGAAAACGTGCGTCTCCTAAACCGTAGGTCTTTTTTTCTAATTGGCTTTGTAATTGCTATTAGCTTGGTATTCTGAAAGTGCTTTGTCCTGTCAGGAAAGCTTCAGTTAGGAAGATTTTATAAAATTAAGATTCTCGAATCGGAGTTATTTTTGCTTGCTGCTATGTAGTCATGGCACTAAGACACAAGAGGGTCCCCAGCTCCCCTTGCCCACTGAACCCTCCGGACTGCTGGTGTCCGGCCAGTGGGGACACCGATCAAGCACTTGGAAGGAGGGAACAGCGAGGTTGAGGTGATTGTGATCCCTTCTCCATCTCCTCCTTGCGGAATAGTCCTGGGCTGTCCCTGGGCCTCAGCAAAGTGAAATTCCTGACCCTTCAACAGTGCCCTGTGCCTGCTCGCTCTGTCCAGCTCTGGGAGTGCCTCCCTTCCCGACCCTCCAGGCCTGAGGGCTGGTAACTGCGTGGCTGCAGTCCAGCCCAGGGAACTGCGCCACTGTTAGTGGCCACCCTGTGTAAGTGTCTCTTTATTAAAGGGTCTTCTGATGGCCCGTACTGGGAACACCATCTGCTTGCTTTCTGGACCCTGAGTGCCTCTAACAGAGGCACAGGTCGGATTGGACCTAGGGGCCATCACTGACAGGCTTTGACAGAGCGTTCTTTCTGTGCCTCTATGCAGAGTAGAGGAGGGAGGTGGTCATTCACGTTCATTTGAGGATTTGAAGGAGTCCTTGTACTGGGAGTAGAACTCTGAAGAGTGGTAGAGTTTGCAGTTATGTGCACTAAATTCTTTTGTTCTGAAATTGGTGATTCAGGATTGCTCTTAGACCATTTAGTAAAACTAATGTTAATTGTGTGCATACAAAGAAGGAGCGAAACCATCTTAAAGCCTCTTTAGCTGCTTTGGTGAAGGGAAATGAGAAAACTTCAGGTTGGTGATGACCAAGCTTTTTTACCTACATAGGTATAGCTCAGCCATCTCCCGAGCTGGCGGTTTTTCAGAAAGAACTGAAGAAAGCAGAAGACGCTATCGCATTTGAGCATAAGGAGTTCGAAAGCCACAAGCAGGCTTTGCAGAAGCAGCTGCAGAGTGAAGTGAGTATTGCTCTGCGCTCACCCGGTGTCAGGGCGGTGCACTTTGTGGCTGTGTAAACTCGGTGTGCGTCACACCAGCATAAATCAGATCTACTTTAACATGAGAAATTCCCCCCATATGCGAATCATTCCACCAGTGTTCTTTCTCATCTGAGAAAATTCTTGAGTGATTGTGACATTATATTCATAATAGTGATACAATCAAGAGGAAAATAAACTCCCCTACACACGTGGTTTTCCATGTCGTGATGGTGCCCATTGTTCAAAGTATCCCTTGATCCTCACCCCAAAACTTAATACTGTCTGTCTCCGTCCTGGAGTAGCTGCTGTGTGAGACGAGTAAAGAAGGAGCTAGAAAACTTGTTAGTGTGTTCTGTGGTTTCATAGGTATAAACCTGCTCCGAATTGGCAAAAAAGAGAAAGAATAAGCCAGAGGAGAGAATTGGTCCTTTTGAAATAAGCTGTGATTTGTCTTATGTTCATTTCTTTTCCTTCCCTAAATCTTTTCAGATCGAACATTCTGCACAGCTGAAGGCCCAGATACTTGATTATGACGACTCCGTAAAGAGGTTAACTATACAGGTTGCCGATTTGAAATTGCAACTGAAGCAAACCCAGACAGGTCAAAGACATTTTTAACGTGTGTGTGTGTTTGTGTGTGTGTGTAAAGCTTCTGATGTTTGTGAAAATATAATGATGATTACTCAGTGAATTTTTAGTAATTCTCCTAGCAGGGGAAGAGTTATAGAAATATGTGTCAGCTGAGAAGTAAAACTTCTATTTCAGGACTAGCAACCAGGTCCTCCGCTCCAGTGACCTGCTTTCACAGGTGCCCCGTGACTCAGGAGAGGTGTGGTAGTGACACAGGGGTCCCCAGATTCATCCCGAACCTAGGCTTTCCTTTTTTGCGTGTGGCCCTGCCGCAAAGACCAGTTGACTGTTCCGTGGTGTGACGTGTCCCCGGGCAGACGTGTACTCACGTGCGAGAAGCAGGGCGGTCAGAAGAACGAGCACCACTGTGAGTGGAGTCCTTGTTTCGGATCCCCGTTGTGAAGTCCGTTCTCTGACCCTGGGCACACTCCCTTGAACTTCCTTGGGCCTCAGTGTCCTCACTGTGTAACGGGGCCAGGAGTGGCGCTGGGACGTGTGGATGAAGATGAAGCGAGATGGGTGGCAGTACGGGGCCTGCGACACACATGACACCGAGGGGGTGGTTGCTGCTGTCATTTTCTTACTCCCATTTTCACCGCTGTGCATGACGTCCGCCCCTTCCTACGTCGTAACAGGGACGCCGGAGCTTCCGCACCTTCTTTGGCTGCTTGCAGGCGCGGAGCAGGTTCCTCCGTGTTACCGGTGGGCGTGCTTTCTTGCTTCTTTGTTCCGAAACCCCCTCCGTCCCATTCGCGCTCTGTCCTGGTTAGGCCCTTGTTCTCTTCTCCCCACACAGGTTTTCCCTTTACTCATTTCTACTCTTGCCTGCTCTTCACTGTCTCTCCATAATTCTGTTTGCTGCACTGTCCACAGCTGTAATTCTGGTGACCTCGTATCAGGAAAAACACTTCAAGAAGGTGGAACCTTTTGAACCCCCGTGTTGCACATTGCGAGCCTCTGTCCCGGCGGCGTCCTCAAGGAGGCGTTGCGGGAGAGGTAGTGGTCCGGAGTGCCGGCTTTGCCCTGGGCAGTGCCAGCGGCTCTCCACCTTGCTCACTGGGTGAGCCAGCCTCAGTAGTCTCTGCCCTCCGTCCATAAAATGGGAGCAGTGAGCGTTCTTAGCCCACAGCGTTGTCGTGACTGCATGTCCTCCTTCCCTTATCGGAAACTCAGGCCGTGGGCTGTGGCCTGTGGATTTTGCCACGGCCCTGGGGGTTCTGCGCAGCGGCCTGCAGTGAAACACAGTAATTACTTCGCAATCGAATGGATGAATATTCATGCTAGGTGGAATAAGTGAAGATCGTAAATGTGTTTATGTTGGTTCAGGTCAAGCTTTTCAACCAGATCAGTTGGGCTTTGCCACCAAATAAATTAGGAATATATTTTCAGTTTCCAGAACTTCTTAGATTTCACAATTGTGTGTATTGGATTGTGAAGTAATATCATGCGTAATGAAAGGTACATACAATCTTTTGATAAGTGTTAATAATTACCATCGTGACTGCAGCTTCAGAAACTAATGTGGAAGCTTGTCCTTAATACTGCTTTTTGTTTTTGAAAAATCATGATCTCGATCTATTTTAACTCTCTTCTCTGCCTTTTCCCGTCATTTCTCACATGGTCTTCTTGGAACCCTCAGCGCTCGAGAACGAGGTGTACCGCAGGCCCAAGCAGTCTCTGATCGAGCAGTCCGTCAGCAGACTACTGAGTGGCAAGACGGCGGTGCCTTGTGATGCAGATGTAGGCGGGGATTTCTTAAAAAATACTCTCGACCAGGAAAGGCCAATGGTGGTTATACCAAGGATCATAAGTTATCCAAATGCAAGCACAGAGAGCAGTTCCCGTGATTCTGACCTTGAGTTTGTAGCCAGTACCAAGGCCAGGATGAAAGAGCTAGAGCAAGAGACCGAACGTTTGGAGAAAGCTTTCCGAAATTACCATCGAAGAGTTAGTCAACTCCCTGCTAAGAGCCCTTTAGCAGCCAAGAGCCCACCACCCCTGCACTTGCTAGGAACACTCCAGAGCATCGATTCGAGTTCATCCCAAAGACGCACTTGTGCTGAGGACAGAGTTGTCTCCGAGCAGCCTCCGGTGGGCACCCCTGAAGAGGACAAGAGCAGCACCTCGGAGGCATGGGCGGGCAGCAAGGCCTCGCGGCCACGCAGGGGCACCACCTCCAGACGCCTCTCCTCCACTCCCGTTCCCAAAGCAAAAAGGAGCCTCGATGGTGAAATGTATCTGGAAGGTGAGTGGCTGCCGGGAGGGTTGCAGCAAGCTCTGGGTTTGCTCTGGTCCTTGGAGGGCCTCTTACCCGAGTCTGAGTGCAGCCTGCCCGAGATGGCAGGAGGGAGCAGGAGCCGAGCCCGGGGTCGCCTGAGCCCCAGCACTGCTGTCCTCTCTCTTGACCTGCCTTTCCTTGTTAACAGGGGCATCTCCCTTAAGGTGTGTGGGGTTGCTGTGGGCAGTGGTGGGGTAGTGTCCTTTTCTAGCAATTTCCTGGGCACGCAGACATGTGCAGAGCGACAGTGGCTTTCCCTTTACCGCTGGTTAGTTGGGTACATTTTATTTTTCCTACTGTAGTTTCATTTAGGCGCTTGAATCGTTAGTTTGGTGAGATCACTTATGTCATACACAGCTATTTACAAGGATAGTAGAACTCATTGTCAGAGTAATAGAACTGTTTGGAGACCATGTTGCTGTCTTCTCCTTGCAATTCTTAAAGTCAAGCCTTCTGCCCCTTAGGTCTGGACCGATCCCACGCGGCTGACCCCAGTCCTTGTCCCGACAGAACACCCCGGCCTTCATCTGCTGAGTCCAGGCACAGCGCTGCCCTCCACCCGCCGCCCAGCCCTCCGGAGCAGGCCAGGTAATACCACCTTCCGCTGGACCTCAGCTGAGTCTGCTGAGCTGCTCGGGGTCTCACCCTGGACTCGCTGGGCTTTTCAGTGGCAGTATAGAATCAGTAGTCAGGTTGTAAGATGACATGTGATCTTTTGAGAATGATCTAAATTACCTGGGCCGGGGGTGGGGAGGAACATTCTTTTTAGTAAAGAAGTAATTTCTATATGTTTACTAAACTTGGCATGTAGGATCTACACTCTGCTATCAGTAAATAGCTTCGTACTTCAGAATAGACCCAGTTGGGCGCCTGGGTGGCTCATTTGGTTGAGCAGCGGCCTTCAGCTCAGGTACGATCCCGGACTTCCAGGATTGAGTCCCGCATCAGGCTCCCAACTCCTTGGGGAGTCTGCTTCTCCCTCTGACCTCCTCTCTCTCATGCTCTCTTCCTGTCTCTCTCTCAGATAAATAAAATCTTTAAAAAAAAAAAAAAAATAGACCCAGTTAACGGAGATAAAACAAATGGACCAAATCTGCGAAAACAAATTCAGTTTAAACTTAAAACAATTTCACACATCACTAAGAAGTCATATAAAAATATTTTGGCATTTAAATATAAACAAACAAGGTTCCAGTCTCTTTTTGTACTTGAGCATAGTTGACAACGTTACATTCATTTCAGGTAGAAAACGTAGTGAGGGGACTCGTCCCGTTACGCTCTGTTCCCCACAGTTGGAGCTCGGCCTGTCACTGTACAACACTGTTGCACGGACCTTGACCATATTCCCTGTGCTGTGCCTTCTGTTCCCATGGCGTGTTCGTTTCATACGTGGAAACCTGTACCTCCCCCTCCCTTCACCCATTTTGCTCATCCCCCTGCCCCCTTCCCTCTGGCAACCATCACTTTGTTTGTTTTGTATTTATAGGTCTGGTTCTGCTTTTTCTTTGTTTATTCATTTTTTAAAAGATTTTATTTATTCATTGTAGGGAGAGTGCACGTGAGTGGTGGGGGGGGCAGAAGGAGAGAGACTCTCAGGCAAACTCTGCGCTGAGCGTGGAGCCCGATGTAGGGCTCCGTCTCACAACTGTGGGATCATGGCCTGCGCCGAAATCAAGAGTTGGGTGCTTAACCGACTGAGCCAGCCAGCGGCCTCTGTTTGTTCGTTTGTTTTTCAGACTCTACATGTAAGTGAAATTACGTGGTATTTGTCTCTCAGTCTGATTTGTGTCGCTTAGCATAATACTCTCAGATCTATGCGTGTTGCTGCAAGTGGCAAAAATCTCGTCCTTTTTTATGGCTGAGTAATACCCCATTATGTATAGCTGTGTATGCACCACATTTTCTTTACCATTCATCAGTTGTGGACACTGGGGTTGCTTCCATATCTTGGCTGTTTTAAATAATGCTGCTGTAAGCATAAGGGTGCATGTATCTTTTGAGATTAGTGTGTTCCTTTTCTTTGCATAAATACCCAGTAGTGAAATTACTGGATCATATGGTATTTCTGTTTTTAATTTTTTTTAAAGATTTTATTTATTTATTTGACAGAGATCACAAGTAGGCAGAGTGGCAGTCAGAGAGAGAGGGAGAAGCAGGTTCCCCTATGAGCAGGGAGCCTGATGCGGGGCTCGATTCCAGGACCCTGAGATCATGACCTGAGCCGAAGGCAGAGGCTTTAACCCAGTGAGCCACCCAGGCTCCCCTCCTTAGTTAAGTTTATTTCTAGGTGTTATTTTTTAAGTTTAAGTTTTAAGTTTATTTTTAAGTTTTAAGTTTATTTCTAGGTGTTATTTTTTGGTGCAATTGTAAATAAAATTGATTTCTTAATTTCTCTTTCTGCTACTTTGTTATTATTGTGCGGAAATGCAGCCCATTTCTGGGTATGAATTTTCTAGCCACGACTTCCCTGAACCCATGCATTTTAATAGTTTTTCAGTGGAGTCTTTAGGATTTTTTATGTTTAGAATCATGTCGTCTGCAGATGGTGACAGTTTGGTTCTTTCTTTCCAATATGGATGCCTCGTATTTCTTGTCCGATGGCTGTGGCTAGGACTTTCAGTACTGTGTTGAATAAAAGTGGCAAGAGTGGACATCTTGTCTCGTTCCTGATCGTATAAGGTTCCAGTTTGTAGATCATTGAAATAAATGGGGTCCTGCGGTGTGATTGGTGAAGTAGGAGGCATTGGGTCCTGCGGTGTGATTGGTGAAGTAGGAGGCATTGGGTGTGTTGAGGAGCTCAGCAGTGGGTTGCCCAGTCTGGGATTTGAGTCATACGGAGGACCCCTGTTTGTGCCTGGTCCCCATGGCTGGAGATGCTGGCTCCTTAGTTCCGGGCTCCGGTCTGGGCTTCTGCGTATTGACTCCGTTACACTGTGCAGAGCTGAAAACTGCCACATGTGCCTGTTACTATCCTAACGACGGTAATGTGTTTTATATCATTCTTTGTTGTAACAAAGCCAGGAAGAAAGCTGAGTTAGGGCCCTTTGATGCACACGGGCTTGTAGTATAACCTCTTCAGCTGACATGTGCTGAGGGTGTGCAGAATCCGGGTTTCTCAAAAATGCTTTCTGGTTCTTGAGAAAGTTAACTCATCATAGGAGCACTGTGGTAATGGTGGTAGTGCCTGTCTCGCTGCGTGTGGTGGCTTGAGGGGTCACCAAGCCAGTGGCTTAGAGGGACACCTGCTGCGCGAAGGTGTCCCCGGCAGCCTAACTCTTATTCTCCGAGAGCCCAGGAACAACTGCTTTCCGAAAGCATTTTGAGGGTTTTCATCGCCCTGTGCTCTTGGATTTTACATTCCTACAACTTGATGCTCTTGATTTTTATTCTTCCATTCTAGTCTTTGTCAAAGACAAATGGAGCTTCAGGACAAAAGTGAATTTTCAAATCCAGCCAACCTACCTCTTAAGGACAATGAGGAATTTGAATCATCTTTCAATTGTAAGTTCAAATATGAGTACTGGTTTTTATAAGATCAAAATGGAGAAAGCTTAGTTTTGGTGAAACATACTCATTCTCATGAAGAGCAGAGCAGTTACAGATTGTGACATTTTTATTTTGTGATAAAACCACAAATACAGATATATTGCCTCATCTTTACATCACGAAGATTTTCAGGGGTATGTTCTGAGTTCCATTTATCAAGCATTTCAGGGTAGCTCACCATGTCAGAGTTGGAGCTGAGCCTGTAAGTGAATCCTTAACTCAGTTTACCAAGTTTGGGATTGCCTCAGAGTTCAAATAAGTGATTTTTAAGAATTCTTTTTTCCCTTTTATGGAACATGAGTATGCCATTACTTTATTGATCCCATTGACTGCCTAAGATTTAGAAAGCCCGTTTTTAAAATTCAAGAATGGAGGTAAAATAATATAAGCTTGTGAGTCTGGAATTGGTATCCTGGCTATGGCCATGCCCCAGAGCCCAGCGCGGAAGGGTAAGCGGGACAGAGCTGTAGTGCGGCTCATGCTGCGGTTCTTTCCAGCTCGGCAGTCTTCGTATTCCAGCTCGGCCATTTTGCTTCATGGTCTCATGGCCAGTGTGCAAGTATCAGGTTTTGAACATTTAAATGATAAGGCTTAGTAAGCTTTTCAAAATCCTTGTGACTAAGTTTGTTAAATCACTGATTTCAAGTAGAATTCAAGTGATTTATCCCCAAGCCAGGTGAATTCTTTCCCTTGGTAGATTTTCCTATTGGGGAACCAGTGAGATTTTATAAAGGAATCTAATTCTTGAAAGCAGAACAACACTGGAGGAGAGAGTACATGGTCAGGCCGATGCAGAGTTCTAGAGTTCTCTAGGCAAAGAGCTGGCCCTGTTGCTTGGGCCAAACCTTGAGCGCTTCACCGTGAATTCTCCCTCCACTGCGCTACGCTCCCTTCTCCTGCCCTTGCTGTGGAGGACTCACGAGACGCTTTTTTGCACCTCGTGTAGATGCAGGGAGCGCGGCGAGGCAGTTTGAAGCGGATGGCCTCCATCCCGCGGGTGACATGCCTCACGCGGATGCTGCCGGGGCCGCCAGACTTGTGTCCTGTCACTACCCAAGTAAGTTTTCCTCTGTTTTAACGAACAAAGTAGATTAACGAATTAGTGGTGCTGAATCTTACTATGTTTTCTTTTCTTCCATGCCTTAAAAAAAGTAGGACAAGCAAAACCTTGATATATTTCAGTCCGCAGAAAAGCTGCTGACATTGCAGGGAAACTGGCCATGAGGTTTGTCTTGCTGGACTCACCCTGTCTTTCCTCTTGCCTCCTCCAGCTGACCCACTCCCTCCCCATCATGGAAGAAAGGCCTAGTGGGGAGCTTGGGGCTTTGCTCCAGGGCTCAGCCAACAGCCAGGTCCTTTTCTCCTTGGACCGAAGTGTTGAAGCTTCAGAGTTGAAAGGAAATGCCTCAAATAAAACTGGCTACTGGTCCTTTCCAAACACGGGGAGATCATCCTCCCTAAGATCTCTGCAGAGCCTGTTAAAACCAGTTTCTTGGTTTGAGACACGGCTGGGAATGTGAGCAGTCGCTGACGGAGGCATGAGACTTGGAAAGGGTTAATTTTTGCCAATTCCAGAGTAAACGATGCTAGAGATTCATTGAGCCTTTTCTCTTCTGGGAACTTTCCTCATGGCTGGGCAGACAGCAGTGTACCAGCCCAGGCCCCTGCTTCCTGGAGCTTCTAGTAGGAGAGTCGGGCATTCATCAGGCCATCGAGGACCACCTGTGGGATAGATACTGATAGGGACCATGGCACCTGAGAGCAGGTCTAATGGGCAGGCATTTGGCCAAGATCTGAGTGAGTAGGGAAGAAAAACGTAATAGTATAAGGGAAAGCAACTGAGCAGACAGGTGTTTTGTTTCTGACACACAACATAGATGATAGTAAATGGCTTTTAAAATGACTGTAAAATAGTGTGGTTATGTTGCAGTCATTGATAAAGTCTCTTACATTGTTGTTTGACTTCTTTATCTGGGGTGCACAGGGAGCTGGAAAGGCCCCAGGCTCCATGCCTTTGTACCAGTGGGAATGCTTCTTTTCTTTGTTCTTAAGGTCCGGGGCAGTTTCATTGTGCCTGGGCAGCTACAAAGTGCACCTCCCAGGGAATAAGCAGCCCTTTTCATCTGTTTAAATTACCTCGCAAACAGCATTCTCATTCTGGGGTTGCTGCTCCATGTGAAAGTCTGGCACATCAGAGAGTAACCCTCGTTCCCCCAGCGGGCAGGAGGCTGTGTCGCTGCTTAGAGAAGTGGTCGGCGCCTTCTCCGCTCTTAGAATTTCATGACCAGGATTAAGCGAGTATTGTTGATCCTCTCTTATTAGTAAAACTAACTTTTTGGTAGTGACTTAGGACAGGGCATGGCTGTGAGGTTTGAAGTCCCATGGTGAACCTGTGCACTTACCGTTTCTTAGCATGGCTGGGGAAGGTTGAGGTTAGAGGCCAGGGCTGGAGGAGGTCAGCACAGTCATCCGTGGACTTGAGGTTGAATTCAGCATGTGAGGCATGGGGACCTGTGTTGCAAACTGAGGGAACAAACTATGAAAATATGGTCCTTGGCTGGAAGGAATACAAATAGAGAAGACAGATGCCGGTGGGTTGTGACAAGGCAGGCACAAAGTACGTGTGAATGTGGTGCTGGAGGAGCCAGTTGTGACTTTGGGAGTAAGGAGGACCTCACCCACGAGGTGGCATTTAAGTGGTGGCTTGCATAGCAGGTAAGGTTGTGGGGGAGGGAGGGAGCACCTCAGGTTAAGGAGGTCGTGAAAGCAAGGGCGTGGCGCGAGGCCAGTGCGGCTGTACTCAGCGGACAGTGGGCGTGCTGCTCTGTGGATGGCAGGTATTGAATGTGAAGCTTACGGTGATAGAGGAAGTCTGGAAAGAAGAAGGTAGATTGTCAGCCTGAACCACTATGGGTTTGGATTCCCGCAGAGCAGAGAGTGTGCGGAGCAGACCCAGGAAGTGACGCACACTCACAATGGTGAAGGTGGGTTGCCTGCAGGCAGAGACCAGTGTCATGGAGAGCACTAACTTGGTGGTGGCAGCGCCCCGGTAAATGGTGTCAACGCCCCTCAGTGCAGCGGGAGGAAGGGCCTGTGAGCCCTGCTGGCCGAGTGGACATAGCACGGGAAGAGCATGGTGAAAGAAGCATGCTCTGTGATTAAGGAATCCTCCGCAGGAATGAGAAGTCCAGGAAGGAAGCCAGGGCTGTGGGATCTCCAAGTGTTGATGGCAGGAAGCCTGTTAGAAGCCAGGGCGTGAGGAAACAGAGAGGTCGGGACTAGAGAAGGAGGTGTGGGAGGGGTTGGGGATCAGCCTGGAGGAGGTGGCAGTGAGCTGGCTCTGGTGGGGGGGTGGGTAGAACATGGTGGCGGCGTCCTCTCTGGGGCAGGAGAGATGGGATGCCTGCATGGGAGTGAGGGGAAGAGGTGGGAAAGTGCTGTGTAAGTGAGGAGGGGCTATTGGCTAACTCTGAGTTCTCAAGCTGGGGACAGGCTCCAAACCAGATGTATGGCATGCCTTGGGAAGGGTGGAAGTGAGTAAAGAGCATAAGAAGCTGTGATGGGGCAGGGGTGGTGGGGGTGATGTGGGAGGCATTTAGAGTCCTCATCTGAAGGGTGACCGGTCTTCATCTTAGCAAAGTAAAATGCAGGTGTGGGGCTAGGAGTGGGTTTGGGGGCTTGAAGATGGAACAGGCCAGGAGTCCATGAGAAACCACGCAGAGTCTTCCTGAGCCTTGGCAAGGGCCCTTGCAAAGCAGCCGTGTGTATAGTTGAAAAATCCGATGCTGTAAACTACGTACCCTTTTTTCTGTCCCATTAGGCATGGATCAGAAACAAATGGGAGAACAGAAGGAAGAAGAAAACATGTGGGAAGAGCACATGAGAGCATGCAGGCAGAGAGAAGAGAGAAGGCAGAGTGAGCGGCAAGAGGCTTTAGAAAGGGAACGAAGAGAACTAGAAACCCTGGATCAAGAGCGGGTAATGCTAAGTACACACAAATTCTCTCTGCTGCTTTTCCTCTGGTGCGCCTCCTGTAAGTACTTCGCTCCCAGGGACATGAGTCCTTGCTGTGTCCCGAAGTCATAGAGTGGCAGGTGGTTTGGTTCGGGATTTCTTCTACCATACATTATTACAGTGTTACTATGTTCCCTACACAGTACTCCAGATTGCTGGGACTTACACTTCTTATGACTGGAAGTTTGTACCTCTTAATCCCCTTTATCTATTCCCCACCCCCTACCCCCCTCCTCCCTGGCAAACACCAGTTTGTTGTCTGTATTTGAGTTTGGGTGTTTTGGGTTTGTTGTTTCTTTGTTCATTTGTTTTGTTCTCTAGATTCCACACATAAGTGAAATCACATGGTATTTGTCTGTGTCTGACTTATTTCACGCAGTGTAATAGTCTCTGGGTCCATCGTGTTGTCACAGATGGCAGGACCCCATCCTTTTCCTTTCTGTGGCTGAGCACTGGTTCATCGTGTGCACAGCCCCTCTCCACCCCCTCCCCCATGCGCGGACACTCGGGCTACTTCCCTCTCTTGGCCATTGTGACTAATGCTGCAGTAGACATCGGGGTGCGTGTATCATTTCAGATGACTGTTTTCATTTTCTTTGGGTAAATATCCAGTAGTGGAATTACTGGATCATAGGGTAATTCTGTCTTTAATATTTTGAGGAACCTCCATACTGTTTCCGCAGCGGCTGCACTGTTGGCATGCCCACCAGCCGGGCACAGGGTTCCTCTTTTCTCCACATCCTCACCAACAGTTGCTGTCGATTGTCTCTTTGGCTTTAGCCGTTCTGACGGGTGAGGTGAGCGCTCACTGTGGTTTGGATTTGCTTGTCCCTGATGATGAGTGACGCTGGGCATCTCTTCATGTGTCAGTTGGCCGTCTGGATGTCGTCTTTGGAGAAACGTCTATTCAGGCCTTCTGCCCGCTTTTAATTGGATCGTTTGGGTTTTTTGGTGTTGTGTAAGTTCTTTATATATTTTGGGTATTAACCCCTCATTGCATATGTCGTTTGCAGATATCTTCTCCCATTCAGTTTGTTTGTTTTCGTTCTGTTGATGGTTTCCTTCACTGTGCTGAAGCTTTTTATCTTGGTGTGGTCCCAGTAGGTTTTTGTTTGTGTTTGGTTTTTGTTGCTGTTGTTTGGTGGGGGGGTTTCCTTTGCTTTTGTTGCCCTTGCCTCAGAAGACGTATCTAGAAAGATGTTGCTCAGGCCAGTGTCAGAGAAGTTACTGCTGGTGCTCTTGTAGGATTTCTGTGGTGTCAGGTTGTACATTTAGGTCTTTCATCCATTTTGAGCTTATTTTTGTTTAAGAAAGTGGCCCAGTTTTCCCAGCATCACTTACTGAAGACACTGTCTTTTCCCTGTTGTATATTCTTGCCTCCTTTGTTGTAGTCAGTCGACCATACAAGCATGGGTGTACTTCTGGGCTCTCTATTCTGTTCCAGGGATCTGTGTGTCTGTTTTTGTGCCAGTACCATACTGTTTGGATTACTATAGCTTTGGTCGTATATCTTGAAATCTGGCATTGAGATACCTCCAGCTTTGTTCTTTTTCAAGATGGCTTTGGCCATTTGGGTCTTTTGAGGTTCCATACAAATTTTAGTTATTACTAAGTTTAGTATTAAAAGCCGGTGGTAGGGGCGCCTGGGTGGCTCAGTGGGTTAAAGCCTCTGCCTTCGGCTCAGGTCATGAACTCAGGGTCCTGGGATCGAGCCCCGCATCGGGCTCTCTGCTCAACAGGGAGCCTGCTTCCCCCCTCTCTCTCTGCCTGCCTCTCTGCCTACTTGTGATCTCTGTCAAATAAATAAATAAAATCTTTTAAATAAAATAAAATAAAATAAAAGCCGGTGGTAGGCATCCCGGTCTTCTTTGCTTAAGAGCACTGAGAAAGCCTGTGGGTAACATAGACCTTTGGAGTTCAGCAGCAACGGGGAGGTTTTGCAAGCTCATTCTCCTGCATTCTTATCTGGTCCTGGAAATAAGCCGTAAAGAAGGTGGGCTTGGCTTTGCTCTAGGTCTTTCCTTTTTAAATGGGTTTTAAAGAAGACATTCAACGTCAGCTAGCTGGAACTAGGGTAACCCTGCGGAGGTGACTGCTGGTCAGCAGTGGCTTTCAGGGGCACCCCTGCTCTCCTCCTTCCTCTGGTTCTCTTCTGGCCTTCTCGGTCCTGCTTCTGGTCCCAGGCACATGGGTTACTCTGGCCACTTGACATACCTGCTGAGTCTTACCAGAATTTATCTTCCCTATGGATGTTCCTTGGACTCCTGGTGCATCTGGCATAAAGCACAGGACACTTGAGGTGACTTAATGCCTTCCTTCAGTGAGATGACCTGTTTGTCCCCCTTTGATAGCAATGACTTCAACTAAAAAACCAGTTCTTTGGCATGCAGGTTGTACTTACAGGACCAAGATTATATTACTGTGCCCTTTTAAACACTTATAGGTTGTTTTAATGTGTTTGTGTATTTCCTGTGTTGGCACCTGTAATTCCACAGAGGATGATTGAAGAGTCCTTGGAGATTGAAATGGAAAAAGAAATCAGTGTTGAGGAAATGAAAGGTCAATCCGTTTGTGGTGAAAATCCTTTGGAGAAATACATGAAGATTATTCAGCAGGATCAAGACCAGGAGACGGCAGAAAAGGTGCTGATGCTGCGGACTGGCCTTCTGTGGAGGGGGCTGCCAAGATGCTTTGGTTTGTTTCAAAACTGTAGGACCCAGATCTGCCTTCTCTATTGGAGCCAAAAAGGTGGAAGCATAGAAAATCCACAGTTCAGATAGAGCCCTGAGTCTTTTTGATACATGAGACTCTTGACAAAATTTCCTCGCTTTGCTTGGGTGAAGATTGAAGAGGTTTTGATTTGTCATACTTTATAAAAGTTTAGGATGTCTATCATTTTAAGAACAAGAAAGAACATAATGAAGGTCTGTTCGTGAACAATGAATGTCTGAGTACTGTCGGAAGCCCTGGTGTTTTACTTCCATCTCACCGTGGGTGTGGAGAATGGGCACCAGATAGGGGTTTTTTTGGGTTTTTTTTGTTTTTTTTTTTTTTTATGTGCTTGCTGAATTTCATGTTTAAAAGTCACCTCTTTCTTAGACTTTTGAATTGCATCTATATCTCAGATTAGTCCTGAGAGAAATCAGAGTGTTGAATAAGATTGATACATAGTAATTTCAGAATTTTTTTTCCCTTTGTGTCAGAGTTCAAAGAAAGTTGGCAGAGAAGCCTCAGAAGTGGACACGCTGCCATCTAGCGACAAAGAAGAAAGGTATGGTTTCCTCAGTGGGGTGTTCCTACACAAACCATTACGTTGCCGGTGTGTCGGCCAAGGGGAACGTTCAGATATTTGAGTCTCCCTGTGAGAAATTAGTGAAACAATCAAAATTAAGGACTTCAAAAAGATAAATCTGTTTAATTTTTTAATTTGTAAAATGGCTTCTGAGAAAATTTTAAACGAGGATGGAAACCCTACAGAGAAAAAATGCGAACATTATAAGGATCCCTGAATAAACTCGACAAGAATTTAATAAATTAAAATTGTTTTTATCTTTCCCTAATTTAGTTTCACGGGATTTTCTCACGAAGAAACAGATGACTTTTGGTAACCATGTTTGCTGTCCAGCATCTTACCCATATAACTAAAGGCCTATGAATTCTTTGTAACAAGACAAAATTCTCAATAAAAATTTTATGTGTAACCCTGTATGATTCTGTTTTTCATAATTTTGTTTGGTTTCATGGTATATTAACCAGAAATCATCTAGTCAAGTAACACCTCTTAAGAATTTTTCCTTTCAGGCTTTGCATGACCCTAGAATGGGGTTTTTTTTCCTCCCCATTTTTGTCATAGCTTATATTTATTTGAAAACCTCTTGGTCAAGTTCCAGGCCTATATTTTGGAAGTTTCAGCTGTGTTCCTTTCCTCTCCAGAGTTGGGCTACCCACTGTCAACTAGGAGTTTCATCTTCCCCAACACTCTCCGTCTCATCTGTCCCTGAAAATAAGGACACGGATCTTTCCATCCCAGGTGTTAGAAATAATACAGTATCACCTCTGGTCTTTACTTCTCACATCTTTTTCTTGAGAATGAACACAACCCCTTCTTAGATGATGATAAAAAAGTAACATTTACTGAGCACTTTTTGTGTATCAGGTACAATTTTAAACCTTTATATTGTATTAACTCACTTAATTCTTATATCATCCATATAAAGCATGTGTATTCTGACCACCCACATTTTACAGATGATGAAACACAAGGCACAAGGAGTTTCGTAGCTCCTTTGGGGTCTCACAGCCATCAGGTAGCAGAGCCAGGATGTATACACCCCTCCCCCTGCTTGTGCACATGCTCTCTCGCAAATAAACAATCTTAAAAAAAGTTCAGTTCCTTTGCCCATTTTTTTAATTGCGTTGTGTTTTGCTATTAAGTCATATGAGTGCTTTCTATATTTTGGATATTAACCGTTTATCAGATACATAGTTTGCAAATACTTTCTTCCACTTGGACAGGTTGCTTTTTCACTTTGTTGATGGTGCCCTTTGTTGTACAGAAGATTTTTAATTTGATGTTTTGTTTTGTCTTGTTTTGAAGAGTTTGAGAAGAACTGGAGTTGATTCTTTAGGAAGTGTTTAGTAGGATTCACCAGTGAACCCATCTGGTCCGGGCTTTTCTGTGGGGGAGAGTTTTGATCACTGATTTGATCTCCTTACTACTAATTGGCCTCTTCAGATTTTCTTTTCTGTGTGTGAGTGTGTGTGTGTACAGATTTTATTCATCTGAGAGAGAGCATGAGCGTGAGCTGCAGGGGGCGTGGCGGGGGGGTAGGGCAGAGGGAGAGGCAGACTTCCTGCCAAGCAGGGAGCTGGACCTGGGCCTCTATCCCAGGACCCCAGGATCATGACCTGAGCTGAAGGTAGACGCTTAACCGACTGAGCCACTCAGAAGTCCTGGTCTCCTCAGACTTTTCTTTCATGGTTCAGTTTTGGTAAGTTATAGGTTTGTAGGAATTTATCCATTTCTGCTAGGTCATCTAGTTTGTTGGCGTATAATTGCTCATAATAATACTTGTGTGGTATCGGTTGTAATGTTTTCTATCATTTGTACTTTTAGTTGAGTCCTCTTCCCCCCCCCCCCCGGTTAATGTAGCCCAAGGTTTTGTTTATCTTTTAAAAAAAACCAAGCTGTTAGTTCCATTGATCTTTTCTGCTGTTTTTTTAGTCTCTAGTTCATTTATTTCTGCTCTGATCTTTGTATTTCCTTCCTTCTGCTAGTTTTGGGCTTAGTTTTTCTTTTTGTAGTTCCTTGAGGTTTTTTTTTTTTTTCCCTAAAGATTTTATTTATGTATTTGACTGACAGAAATCACAAGTAGACAGAGAGGCAGGCAGAGAGAGGGGGAAGCAGGCTCCCTGCTGAGCAGAGAGCCTGATGTGGGGCTCGATCCCAGGACCCTGAGATCATGACCTGAGCAGAAGGCAGAGGCTTTAATCCACTGAGCCACCCAGGCGGTCTTTCTTGTTTCTTAGTGTTGGTATTTACTGCTGTCAACTTCTTTCTTAGAAGAGCATTAGCGGCATCCCATAAAGGTTGGTATGTTATATTTCCCTTTTCATTTGTCTCAAGAGATTTTTTATTTCTCTTTCTTTGACTCATTTGTTCGGCAAGAACATGTTGTTTAATTTCTATGTACTTGTGTATTTCCAGCTTTATTCTTATAATTGGTTTCTAGTTTTATACGATTGTGGTTGATATGATTTCAGTCTCCTTAAATTTCTTTACTTATTTTGTGGCCCAACCGTATGATCTATCCTGGAGAATGTTCCGTGCATGCTTGAGAAGAATGTGTAGTCTGCTCCTGTTGGATGTGTGAAAATTAATAAAGGGAAATCTTACTTAGAATGGCATTGGGAAGCCCTGTCGGGGGAGCTCTCCCCCACATGAATTTTCTGTCACAGCTTACTTCATTCCTATGCCAGAAAAAGTTCACTTGCTTGCTCCAGCAGGGGAAGGAAGATTTTCTAGCCCAGCCACAGCCTAGCCAATGAGAAACTACCACAGTTCAGACAGTAAGTAGCCATCAGCACCCTAAATTTCATTCAAAGCAGCCCCTCCCGACTTCCTCGTTTTTCTCCTTTGTGCTGCAGACTCTGCCTATGGTTTGCTTGCGTGTTCTGAATTGCCATTCCTCAGCTATTTCTGAAGAAACTCATTTTACTGGTAAAATAGCTTGCTATTTTATTTATAAAGTTCATGTTATTTGGTGCTCAGAAGTGGGATCTGAAGGAGATGAACGCCTGCGGAAGTAACAAGTAACAAGTAACCTCAGAACTGTGTGTGGTACCCACTCGAGCCCTCGGTGCTCCCTGCTTCCCTGACTCATCTTTTTTCTTTCCTTTGGGTAAATCCCCTCCCAGATTCAAACTCCCTCCCTTGGTTGAGCTGTCTGACCTTATTTGGCATCTGGTTTGGTTTTTTTGAAGGCACCCCACACCCCAACCTGGTGAGCACTCCTTGGTTCCTGTTAGCCCTCTTTTGATTCGCTGCACCTTCTTCGTAATTGACCCATCCTGGTCCAAAGGGGGAAACACGATTCCCGGTGTTTCAGAGCAGCTCTTAGAAAACAGGGTCCCTTGAAGGTAAGACACTTTAGGGAATCTAAAGGCAAGATGGGTTTGCCCTAGTCCTTGGACCAGGCTCTTGGCCTCTGTGGAAAAATAGGCAAACTTTTGGATAATTTGGAATTGTAGTGGCCATTCTCAGAAACTTTGACTTTGATAAATCCACCTTAAGGGGTACCCTTATAGAGAGAGGATCCCAACCCTCTCAGACACAATAGGGTGCATTCTTTGATAAGCAGAAGCTTCTGAACAACAAAATGATTTTAAAAAACATCTCGAAGAAGGATTCTTAACAGCATGCAAATAGAAGGCAAAGCAAACGTCGGCCATCTAAGCAGGTAACCTTTCCTTGATCTGTCTGCCCGAAACCTAGCTTGGATGCAGCCATTCTTTGAGTTTTGTACTTGAGACATGGCTAAAGTTAAGGTTAAGGTTTTTGTTTTTTTATTTTATTTTTTAAAAAAGATTTTTATTTATTTGACAGAGCACAAGCAGGGGGAGCAGGAGAGGGAGAAGCAGACTCCACTGAGCAGGGTGCCTGATGTGGGGGCTTGATCTGGGGACCCCGGAATCATGACCTGAGCTAAAAGCCGATGCCCAACCAACTGAGCCACCCAAGTGCCACTGTTTTTATTTATTTTTTTTAAACAAAAGCTCTTAAGTACTCCGTGTTTGTCTGTTTATGTAGGTCTACATATGTCTGTATTTTTCTCTTTACAGGTAATGCTGCCAAAATTAACTTGTAAAGAGCTCCATTCAGTTGGCTTAAAGAAAAACAAGCGCATATATAAATTAAGTAAACTAACCCAGATGTCTCTTGGGTTCACATGTTCCCAGATAATCAGTAAATAAAAGCTAATTTGTTGATTTAATGAACACAAACATGTCTTAGAATTATCAACATTGATTATAATGCAGACATAGAACTTTTATTCTACCTGGGTTTATTAGTCAATATTTATGCTATCTCTATTGCAAAATCTGTCAGCAAGAAAATTTGTTTAAGATGGTGGCTGGCATTGTCTAATATCTCATGAAGTTTTTGTGAGTGACCTAAACATGTGGGAACAACATGACTAGAAGAATGAAATAAGAGTTCTTAGGTGTAGTAATTATGTTTTTATGGCTTGTGTGCTTAAAAATAGCTTCCCCAGGGGGCGCCTGGGTGGCTCAGTGGGTTAAAGCCTCTGCCTTCGGCTCAGGTCATGATCTCAGGGTCCTGGGATCGAGCCCCGCATCAGGCTCTCTGCTCGGCAAGGAGCCTGCTTCATCTTCTCTCTCTCTCTCTGCCTGCCTCTCTGTCTACTTGTGATCTCTGTATGTTAAATAAATAAATAAAATCTTTAAAAAAAAAATAGCTTCCCCAGATCTTTTTGGGTACTCTAAATTTGAGAGTTTTGCTGAGTTAAGTTAAATGATGGAATTTCTTTAGGTATCTGGGTAATTTTTTTTTTTTTTTTTTGACAGAGAGATCACAAGTAGGCAGAGAGGCAGGCAGAGAGAGAGGGGGAAGCGGGCTTCCCGCTGAGCAGAGAGCCCGATGTGGGGCTCGATCCCAGGACCCTGAGATCATAACCCTGGCCGAAGGCAGAGGCTTAACCTACTGAGCCACCCAGGTGCCCCTGGGTAACTTTTTAAACAAGGTAAAATACTAAAGCAGTAATGAACATAGATGATCCACTTTTGGCTTCTTATTACAGAGAAACTAAAGGTATTTGAGTCTATTAGTAAACACACTTTATGCCACTCTGAGAAAGTGTTCTATGAGAAAAAACACATGGTTCTAAAAATGATAAAATATATTTATAAATTTGCTAGTCCGTAATTGCTTACATTTTCGTTTTGCTGGGAATTAAGGATTCTGAGCGTTAAGAATTCTAAATACCTGTAAAAATACAACTGCTAGAAACAATAAGCATGAAAGAAAACAACTATAAATGAAAAGCTTGCAGAGAAAGTAGGATATGTGTTTTTGGTAAAAGAAGGTATGAGGAATGGACATGTATTTTGTTGAGGAAAATGAAAATTATTTTCTCCTAAAGGAAAGCTGGCTGTTTCGGAAAGAAAAGAGCAAAGGGCAAACCGAAGTGGACAAGAAAAGTTGGAGAAGGTTTGTGGAAAAGGGATCTCAGGAAAAATATTTTATATGTAATCAAGCTAAGATTAAAATGAATTCATTTAAAAATGAGTTTTAAGGGGAGCCTGAATGGCTTAGTCGGTTAAGCATCTGCCTTTGGCTCGGGTCATGATCCCAGGGTCCTGGGATCGGGTCCCACATTGGACTCCCCCTGCTTGTGCTCTCTCTCTCTCAAATGGATAAATGGAATCTTAAAATTTAAAAAAAAGGAGTTTTAATAAATCGAAAGTATCCTGGTGTTCTGTGGTGGCTCAGTCAGTTTAGTGTTGTACTCTTGGTTTTGGCTCGGGTGCTAATCTCATGGTTTGTGAGATCGAGCCCCGTATCCATGCTCAGTGGGAGTCTGCTTGGGTATTCTCTCCCTTTGCCCATTCCCTTGCACACTTGCTCGCTCTCTTTCTCTCTCTCTCTCTCTCTCAAATAAATCTTTTGAAAAATAAAAATCAAAAGTATCCTGGTACATAGTTAACAATTTGTGGGGTTTTGACTGTTAAAAGGAAAAGCTTTCTTACATTATTGGTCTCTCTCTCTCTCTTTTTTTTTTATTTATAGTTGACATATAGTATAGTATTGGTTTCAGGAGTAGAATTTAGTGATTCTTCACTTTCATATAACACCCAGGGCTCATCCCAACCAGTGCCCTCCTTAATACCCATCACCCATTTCGCCCATCCCCTACCAACCTCCTCTCCAGCAACCCTCAGTTTGTTCTCTGCAGTTAAGGGTCTCTTAAGATTTGCCTCCTTCTCTGTTTTTTTATCTTGTTTTTCCTTCCTTTCCCTTATATTCATCTGTTGTGTTTCTTAAATGCCACATATGAGTGAAATCATATGATATTTGTCTTTCCATGATTTCGCTTAGCATGATACACTCTAGTTCCATCCATGTCATTGCACATGGCAAGATTTCATTTTTTTTAAGATTTTATTTATTTATTTGAGAGAGAGAGAAAGAGGAACAGCATGAGTGGGGAGAGGGTCAGAGGGAGAACCAGGCAGGGAGCCTGATGCGGGACACGATCCCAGAACTCCGGATTGTGACCTGAGCGGAAGGCAATTGCTTAACCAGCTGAGCCATCCAGGTGTCCCCGATTTCATTCTTCTACATTCTTCTACAATATTTCATTGTATATATACCACAATTTATTTTTTAAGGTGGAGGGGCAGGATTGCGGCAAAGGGCAAGAGAGAGAGACTCTTAAGTAGGCCCCGTACCCAGCATGGAGCCCAACACAGGGCTCCATCTCATGACCCTGAGATCATGACCTGAGCCGAAATCAAGAGTCGGATGCTCAACCAACTGAACCACCCCGGTGCCCCCATATACCACATCTTTGTTGTCCACTCATTGGTTGATAGACATTTGGGCCCGTTCCATAATTTGGCTGTAGTTGATAGTGCTGTTATAAACATTGGGGTGCATATGCCCCTCGAATCCACATTTTTTATTCTTCTGATAAATACCTGGCACAATTGCTGAGTTATAAGGTAGCTCTATTTTTAGCTTTTTGAGGAAACTCCGTACTGTTTTCCAGAGTGGCTACCAGTTTGCATTCCCACCAGCAGTGCGAAAGTGTTCACAGCCTCGCCAACATCTGTTTCCTGACTTGTTAATTTTAGCCATTCTGACGGGCGTGAGGGTGGTGTCTCATTGCGGTTTTGACTTGCATTTCCCTGGTGCCAAGTGATATGGAGCCTCCTTTCATGGGTTGTAGTCTTTTGTGTGTCTTTTTTGGAGAAACGTCTGTTCATGTCTTCTGCCCATTTTTTTAAACTGGATTATTTTATTTTTTGGGTGTTGATTTTGATGAGTTTTTGATATATTCTGGATACTAGCCCTTTATCCATTATGTCATTTGCAGATATCTTCTCCCATTCTGTTGGTTGTCTTTTGGTTTTGTTGACTGTTTCCTTGGCTGTGCAGAAGCTTTTTATCTTGATGAGGTCCCAATAGATCAGTTTTGCTTTTGTTTCCCTAGCCTCCAGAGATGTGTCTAATAAGAAGTTGCTGCAGCCGAGGTCAGAGAGATTGCTGCTTGTTTTCTCCTTTAGGATTTTGATGGTTTCCTGTCTCCCATTTAGGTCTTTGAATTTACTGTTGTGTGTGGTGTAAGAAAATGGTCCATTTTCATTCTTCTGCATGTGTCTGTCCAATTTTCCCAACACCATTTGTTGAAGAGACTTTTTTCCTTTGGACATTCTTTCCTGCTTTGTCAAAGATTAGTTGACCATAGAGTTGAGGGTCTATTTCTGGGCTCTCTGTTCTGTTCCATGGATCTATGTGTGTTTGTGCCAGTACCATCCTGTCTCGATGATTACAGCTTTGTAACAGAGCTTGAAGTCTGGGATTGTGAGGCCTCCCACTTTGCTTTTCTTTTTCAACATTAGTTGGCTATTCAGGGTCTTTTCTGGTTCCCTACAAATTTTAGGTTTGTTTGTTGTAGGTCTGTGAAAAACGCTGGTGTTCTTTTAATCAGGATTGTGTTGAAAGTGTAGATTGCTGGGGGTAGTATAGACATCTTAACAAAATTTGTTCTTCCAATTCATGAGTATGGAATGCTTTTCATCTCTTTGTATCATCCAGTTTATTTCATAAGTGTTCTATAGTTTTCAGTGTACAGGTCTTTCACCTCTTTTGTTAGGTTTATTCCGAGGTATGTTATGGTTTTTGGTACAATTGTAAATGGGATTGATTCCTTGATTTCTCTTTCTGCTACTTCATTATTGTTGTATAGAAATGGAACAGATCTGCCCATTGATTTTATATCCTGTGACTTTACTGAATTCATATATGAGTTCTAGCAATTTTTTTTAATGGAGTCTTTGGGGTTTTCTGCATAGAATATCATGTCATCTGTGAAGAGTGAAAGTTTGACTTCTTTCTTGACTGTTTGCATGCCTTTTTCTTTTTTCTGTTGACTGATTGCTGAGATTAGGACTTCCAGCACCATGCTGAACAACTGTGGTACGTTATCCATCTGTTCTTTTTTTTTTTTTTAAAGATTATATTTTATTTATTTATTTGACAGAGAGAGAGAGATCACAAGTAGGCAGAGAGGCAGGCAGAGAGAGAGGGGGAAGCAGGCTCCCTGCTGAACACAGAGCCCGATGGCGGGGCTTGATCTCAGGACCCTGGGATCATGACCCGAGCCGAAGGCAGAGGCTTTAACCCACTGAGCCACCCAGGCGCCCTTGATCTGTTCTTAATAAGAAATTTTAAAACAAAGTTTCTTTGCTTTTAATTCAATCTGCCTAGGAAACAAAGGTTCTGTGTTTTATCTTTTTTTTTTTTTTTCATTTCTGGAAGTCACTTGACTTTTTTATTTATTATTATTTTTTTGACAATTTCTTCCCAAATTTTTATTTAAATTCTAGTTAGTTAACATATAATGTGAAAATGGCTTCAGGAGTAGAATTCAATGATTCATCACTTAATATATTCACAGCCAGTGCTCATCATCATAGGTGCCCTCCCTAGCACCCATCACCCATCTAGCCCATCTCTCACCCTCTGTTTTATCTTGATCAGATCGTTGATTACTTAGAAAAGCTGAGTGTTCTCTATTAAAAAAGAGTTACAATTTTTGCAGCTGTGTGATCTATATTTATACTTGGAATCTTTTTGTCAGTTTAGGTAAGTAGATAATTAAGTATTGTTTTTTAATTTTCTGTAGCCCTGTTGTTACCCAAGTGTCCAAACCTTTTGTTATTCTTGACAAACTTCTCAAAATTAAAATTTTTAATGAAAATTTTTTGGTCTCAAACTCATGATAAGAATTTCTAGTGGGTCCCTGGAACATCTCAAAATGTTCTCTGTTTATAAAAACGGATCTTACACTAACTAGGCTTATTTGATATGTTAAATTACATGGAAAGCATTGTCTAATTAGGAATACTAAGAGTTCTTTAGTTTGTGTTTGTATGGTTGTGTGTTAATATGCGTGTTCCAAAGATTACATGAAACTTAAAAATTCTGGTATGTCCTGGTACAGTGTTATCCATCATTATTTTAAAATGTATGTCACGATAAAGAAGATATGGAGTGTACACACACAAACACACACACACACACACAGAATAGAATATTAGTCATCAAAAAATGAAATCTTGCCATTTACAACAATGTGGATGGAACTAGAGGGTATTATACTAAGTGAAATAAGTCAATGAGAAGAAGACAGTTATACAATTTCACTCATGGAATTTAAGAAACAAAACAGAGGATTATAGGGGAAGGGAGGGAAAAATAAAGACATAGAGAAGGTAGAAAAAACATAAGAGATTCTTAACCATAGGAAACAAACTGAGGGTTACTGGAGGGGAGAGGGGGAGGGTTGGGGTAACTGGGGGTTGGGCATTAGGAAGGGCCCTTGATGGAATGAGCACTGGGTGTTCTGTACAACTGATGAATCGCTGAACTCCACCTCTGAAACTAGTAATATACTGTATGTTAATTAATTGAATTTTTAAAAAAATAGTAACTGATTTGTCAAATGCATTAATACTAGCATTAATAGTGACTAATTTGTCAAAAGCTTTAATAACTAGTTAAAATAAATGTATGTCACAGAATGAAGCAAATGTACTTGTCAGTTGCATCACTGGTCTCTTTGGTGTGTGTATGTGAGCTCTTACAGATCTTCAGTTGTGGCCATTTTTAAGTCTTTTGTCCTTTACAGTTGTTGTTTTAATCTGATGCTTTTATGACACATTTCTACAAAAGTGTTTCATCTTCAAAGAGATTCAGGACAAAGATATTGGACAGGTGCTCTAGAATACAGGTTTTCAATTACTTTAAGATCATAACATTGAACTGGGTAAGAATTTCTCAAACTCTAAAGGAAAACTGATTGCTTTAATGCTTTCTTTTCTAGATTTAAAAGACCCTCCCTGCTTCCCCTTCTTCTAAGCTGTCTGTAACTTAAAATAATTTGTACCAATGATTGAAGCATTTTTTTTCTTTTTTTAAAAGATTTTATTTATTTATTTGACAGAGATCACCGGTAGGCACAGAGGCAGGCAGAGAGAGAGAGAGGAGGAGGAAGCAGGCTCCCTGCTGAGCAGAGAGCCCGATGCGGGGCTCGATCCCAGGACCCTGAGATCATGACCTGAGCTGAAGGCAGAGGCTTAAGCCACTGAGCCACCCAGGCACCTCTTTCTTTCTCTCTCTTTCTTTCTTTCTTTTTAAAAAGGTTTTATTTATTTATTTGACAGAGAGAGACAGTGAGAGAGGGAACACAAGCAGGCTTCCCACTGAGCAGGGAGCCCAATATAGGACTCCATCCCAGGACCCTGGTATCATGGCCTGAGCCAAAGGCAGACACCTAATGGCTGAGTCACCCAGGCTCCTGTTTATCTTTTTTTCTTTAACTGATCTGTCCAGAATTCTGGAACTCATATTAAATAACCGCCTTTTTCACGACAATATATTTGCATCAGCTCAGTGAGAATCTGTTCTTTCTGTATCAGGATGTCTCGTATACCTAGCCCCCTGCTTCCTTTGATCCACAGTTGGTAAAAAGGGACTTTTTTTGCAAAAGCCCAAACAAAGCCATAGGGAATAATAACACTTTGGTGGGACAATCTTCCACAGTGTGCTCTTGGTAGATGAAAGCATTGTCGTCATCCGCAGGCCAGAGACATTTGTCATTAGAAAGATATCTCCAGAAAGACACTTCAACCCCATGGACGGGCCCTGTCAGGGACTATTAATGACCCTCATGCTGGCTGACTTCTCGGTATATGCTCTTGAATCCAGGTATCACATCTAAGCAAGTGCCAAACCCTGAGTGGGCACACACTGTCTGGTGACCTGAAAGTAAATGTTCCGGAAGCTGAAACAGACGCTAAAGGCGACCGCTTTCCCAAGGTGAGCAGACCAGACCTGTATGCCTTTTTCTTGCTGCTGCTTGTTTAATTTCCTCTCTTGTTTGGGATGACAACATTCTGACCCATATTTCCCAGCCTGTTGCCAAAAAGGGAAACCTCTGTGGCTGTCTAATCTGTCCAGAAACTGACAGGTTCATTATGTCAGACATCCCTCGGTCTTCTGTGTCACCAGTTGTCTTAGTCCCAGATGCCACTGTTGATTATACCGGCACGTTCACGGGCGTTACCTGTCGGACGAGGCCATTTACAGCGGGGATTCTCACTCCTTGTTTCACGCTTCCTCTAGCCATAACTGGACTAGGTCAGTCCAACACCTGCACCTTTGCCAATCGTATGACGGTGGCACCCCCACATTCTTTTCCTTCTCTCAGTACGATCCATTCCCCTGCAAGGGAGCTGCAGATGGGCTACTTGCTCTTTGGAAGACTTTCAGAAAAGACCCTTTCAGGATGGGATGGTCCCTCAGAATGTCATGCCGGTTCCTCTGATTCCTGCCTTGAAAAGGTCAGCCGGGGGCGCCGGGGTGGTGCAGTTCTTAAAGCGGCCGCCTTCGGCTCAGGTCATGATCTCAGGGTCCTGGGATCGAGCCCGTGTCGGGCTCCCTGCACAGTAGGGAGTCTGCTTCTCCCTCTCCCTGCCCCCACTCATGCTCTCTCTCTCTTTCAAATAAATAAAATCTTTAAAAAAAAAAAAAAGTCCATCAGGGAGTTCCAGCAAATGGATCTATCACTGAGCAGACCTCAGCTGGGGCCCTCTGTACTCCCCCCCCCCCCAGTTTCATTTCGGTCCACACTGGGTGGCATTTCCCATGGGTGTGTGAGCGTTTAGATAGCTGGCAAGTTGGAGGTCAGTCCTTACCGGGATGTTTAACTGTCCTTGTCAACATCCATAATAAATTAGAAGCCTCCCCTGTTAGTACGCCCCATGAAACCACCACAGCCACCCGAAACAGGAACTTCCAGGAGCCGTACAATGACCACATGACTCACTGGAAGAAGTGGTTTTGGATAGTTGGATGGCCCTTGCATAGCTACTTGATACACGCGGAGGAGTTTGTGCAATCGCGGACCCCCCCCCGCCCCCCCCCCCCCCCCCCCGTAGCACATGGGTAGGTGCCTCTGGACAGGACAGAATCCAACTGTAAAAAGTTGGGGAGCAAACACAGTGGTTGCAGCAAGTTCTACCTGATTCTCCATGGTCCCTTGATCTGTTCAGTGGCTACCTTCAGGCCTAGGGTTCTAGTTCAGAGCCATAATACAATTCGGAATTGTTCTGCTACCTTTTTTTCCCCTTAAGATTTTTATTCGAGGGTGAGTGCGAGCAGGCGGAGAGACTCTCCAGCAGACTCTGCTGAACGTGGAGCCCAGTGCCGGGTTCAATCTCGACCCTGAGATCGTGACCCGAGCCAAAATCAGGAGTTGGAGGCATTAAACGACTGAGCTGCCCAGGTGCCCCTGCCCTGCTACTTTTAATTCTACTTTATGATTTTAGGTTTTGTGCCTGTGGCCTGTCAAACCTTTGTGGAAATGATATACCCAGTAAGGAGGCACTGGCTCAGTGCTTTGAGCTGATCTGGTGTGTACAGCTGTGGCCAGATAGAGCCTTTGGATGGGAAGTGCCTGGGAGTTCTCCCTCCTAACCTTCTCATTACTCAAATGGGACCTGAAATGGCTTGTAACTGCTAGGCATTCTGCCTCTGACGTGGGGCGTGACAACCGGGAAAAGCCCTTCATGGCACCAAGGGACAAAAGCCGTGAATACAGAGAACTCAACTCTTGATCGGTTAGGCTTTTGGAGAAAGATCTTGATCAAAAGGGGGAAATGTGAAAATAGAGGGAAACTTGATTTAGAATGGAGTCCAAATGCCCTGGAGGGGATGCTCTCACACACGAACTTTCTATCCCAGCTCACGTCAGACTCCTGGGCAGGAAGAAGGTCATTTTATGGGCTCAGCAGGAGGAAGGTTTTCTCCTTGCCCGGCAGTTGCCTAGCTGGTGAGAAACCCTGTCACCACCCTGAACTCTGGCGTTCCTCTAAGAGACTTCTGTTCTTCCTCCTTTTTTCTCTGTAAGGTTCTTCTCCTTTGTTCTCCAGACTCTGCCTATGGTTTCCTATAGCTTGCATGGCTCAAATTGCAGTTCCTCTGCTAGTCCTAAATAAGCTCATTGTACTGGTAAAATAACTGGCTGTTTTATTTTTAAGGTTAACAGATGGAATGTTCTGTAAATGTTGGTTCAGTCCATCTGGTTCAATGTGGTGTTGAAGTCCAGTGTTTCCTTATTGATTGATTTTCTGTCTGGATGATCTCCATCATTGAAATGGGGTTTTCGGGGCGCCTGGGTGGCTCAGTGGGTTAAGCCGCTGCCTTCGGCTCAGGTCATGATCTCGGAGTCCTGGGATCGAGCCCCGCATCGGGCTCTCTGCTCTCTAGGGGAGCCTGCTTCCTCCTCTCTCTCTGTCTGCCTCTCTGCCTGCTTGTGATCTCTCTGTCAAAATAAATAAATAAAATCTTTAAAAAAAAAAAAAAGAAATGGGGTTTTCAAGTCCCCTGTTGCGATCATATTGCTGTCTCATTCTCCCTTGAGGTCTGTTCGTATTTGCTTTATATGTGTATGTGTTCTGATGTTGGGTGCATCAATATTTACAAATGCTGTATTTTTTTTTTAAAGATTTTATTTATTTATTTGACAGCGAGAGATCACAAGTAGGCAGAGAGGCAGCCAGAGAGAGAGGAGGAAGCAGGCTCCTTGCTGAGCAGAGAGCCCAGATATGAGGCTCGATCCCAGGACCCTGGGATCATGACCTGAGCTGAAAGCAGAGGCTTTAACCCACTGAGCCACCCAGGCGCCCCTACAAATGCTGTATTTTTTTGATGAATTTATCCTTTTATAATTATATGATGAACTTCTTTTGTCTCTTGTTAGTTTTTGGCTTAAAATCTACTTCCTCTGATTTACGTATATCTACCCCTACTTTGGGCAATTTGCATGGAGTGTCTTCTTCCATCCCTTCACTTCCAGTCTCGTGTGTCCTTAAAGCTAAAGTGAGTGTTTTGTAGGCAGCATATTTATGGATCTTGGTTTTTGTTTTTTCTGTTTTTTTTTTTTTTAAATTCATTTAGCCACTGTGTCTTTTGATTGGGGGAATTGAGTTCTTTTATATTTAAAGTAATTATTGATAAGTACAAGATTACAATCACCATGTTGTTGTTTTCTGGTAGTTCTGCAATTCCTTTGTTTCTTTCTCTTCCTTTGTATTTTGATGATTTTCAGTAGTGGTATGCTTGGGGTCTCATCTTTGTTTAAGAATTATTTAGGGCGCCTGGGTGGCTCAGTGGGTTAAGCCGCTGCCTTCGGCTCAGGTCATGATCTCAGGGTCCTGGGATCGAGTCCCGCATCGGGCTCTCTGCTCAGCAGGGAGCCTGCTTCCCTCTCTCTCTGCCTGCCTCTCTGTCCACTTGTGATCTCTGTCTGTCAAATAAATAAATAAAATCTTAAAAAAAAAAAAAAAGAATTTACTTATTTATTTGACAGAGTATATACCAAGGGGAGTGGCAGGGAGAGGGAAAAGCAGGCTCTCCACTGAACAGAGAGCCTAACACGGGGCTTAATCCTAGGACCCTGGGATCATGACCTGAGTTGAAGGCAGACATCTAACTGACTGAGCTGCCCAAGCGCTGGGTTTCATCTTTTGTGTATGTGCTACAGATTGTTGCTTTGTGATTACCATGGAACTTACATACAAGGTATATAACGCGGTCTTTTTTTTTTTTAAGATATATTTATTTATTAGTGGGTGAGCAGGGGGCTGGGCAGAGGAAGAGGGAGACGATCTCAAGTAGACTTCCTGCTGAACGTGGAGCCCAGTGTGGGGTTCAGTCCCACAACCGGAGATCATGACATGAGCCAAAATAGTCGGACGTTTGACTGACTGAGCCACCCAGGCGCCCCTGTAATAGTCTAGTTTTAGCTCCTAACAACTTACGTTTGAACGTCTACAGAAGCTCTACATTTATACATTGCTTCCACTTTTTGTTTGATATTCATTTGCAAATTAGTTAATTTTTAGTACTTTTATCTCTTAATCTTCACACTAGAGTTGTGATTTACCCAACACTGTTAAAACAGTAGAGTATTCTGAATTTAACTGCATGTTTACCTTTATGAGTGAGTTTTATACTTTGATAGGGTTTCCTGTTGCTAATTAGCATCTTTCCATCTCAGCTTGAAGAACTCCCTTTAACATGTAAAGCTGATGTAGTGGTCATGACCTCCTTTAGCTCTTGTCTGGTAAACTCTCTCTCCTTCGGTTCTGAAGGACAACTTTGTGAGTGTGGTATTACTCCTGGTTGGCAGTTTCTTCTTACCAATTGGAATAGACCGTCAAGTTTTTGCTGACAAATCTGTTGGTAGTCTTACGGGGTTTCCTTTGTATGTTGCAAGGTTTTCTCTTCCTGCCTTAAGATTCTTTACTTTGGCCACTTCAGTTACACTGTGTCCGTGTGCATTTCTTTAGATTGATACTTTCTGGAACTCTTCAGGCTTCCTGACTCTCTGACAGGATGAATTCCACTGGCCTGTTTTCCAAGTTTGCTGATCCTTTCTTCTGTTTGATCTAGTCTGCTGTTGACCTATCTACCGAATTTTTCAGCTGTTCCTGTGTTCTTCAGCTGTATGATTTGATACTTAACTTTCTCATTGTTGAGATTTTCGGTTTGTTCATGTGTGGCTCTGACCTCCATGAGCGTCTGTAGAGCTCACTTCGCACTCTTAGGTGAGTCACTTCTTTCTATTTCATTACAGTTTGGTTTTGGAGTTTGACTTTTGTTGAGACCATACTCCATCGTCTCTTCATTTTCCTTCATGCTGTGTGTTTACTTCTAGCCTGTGACCAGGCACCTATCCTAGGCCAGAGAGGTCTTGGGTAGGAGGTGCCCAGGTCAGTCAGGCTGGCCCAAGCTCTTGGTTGCTTCGTAAATTTTTGTGACCGTCTAAGACAATTGTTTTGTTCTTGGTGTTTGCTGCTAGTTGAGTGTTTGTCACGACTGCATAGTGTCTCTGCGGGGAAGATCATAGCACACACACACGCAGTCTGAGTAGAAGCCAGACTCTCAGCCACTGGGAAAGTATGGAAGTTACGCCTCTTTCTGAGGTCAACTGTGAGATGGGTGTTTTTCCCATCTTCCCTAGGCCGAGTTCCTCTGCACTTGGCCAAGGAGGTGGGGGAGTTGGGGGAGTATTGCTCCTGCACCCATTAAAAACTACTTTTTCTTTTTCTTTTTTTTCTTTCTTTTTTTTTTTTTTTTTTTTTTGGCTACAGTCCTGTAAACTCCTGAGTGTAAGCAGCATGGGCTGTCAAGCCGGGTGCTCCAGGGATATGTTGGGTGGCAGCCACGAAAACTAAGGCCCAATGTGTATAAGCTCCTTACGGGGAGATACAGGCGCTTTGGAGTGGGCTAGAGGGGAGTGGACAGAAGAGGCATCCGCTGGCTTCCCTGTTCTCTGGTGGCTTAGCAGGCAGCCCCTAGATGTGTGCTAAATGTAGAAGCTGGACTCTGAGACAACAGTTTTTAATATATGCAAACAGAACCTTTTCAGGGAAAGATCAGGAGATAGTTCTCTAGGGCTGGTTAAGCACCATTTCCTTGTTAGTCTTCTGGGCCTGGGCTCATGGCTACAAGCTCTGCTGGCTTAAAAGAGATGTTTCAGGATGCCTGGGGGGGGGGGCTCAGAGGGTTAAGCGTCTGCCTTTGGCTCAGGTCATGATCTCCAGGTCCTAAGATCAAGCCCCATGTCTGGCTCCCAGCTCGGCGGGGAGTCTCTTTCTCCCTCCCCTTCTGCCCCTGCTTGTGCTCTGTCTCAAAGGAATAAATAAAATCGTTAAAAAAAAAAAAAAGCCATTTTAGGGGCCCATCTCTGTGTTAAAACTTGAGGCACTAAATGTGGGGTCTGACCTGTTCGGGGGGAACGTTGGGGTTGGCAGCTTCCGGCTGATTGTGCGGCATCAGGTCAGGGTTGGGGTTTACGGTGAGGGCTTGGCTGAGCTTTTCCTGCCCATTTCAGTGTGTAGAAGACTAGCGCAGCCAGCTGGATTTTTTCTCATCAAAAATGAATCTGGGTGTAGTGGTGCATTTGCTATGTTCTGGGGAGGAGTTCAGGGGCCTCCTGTGTCCCCATCTTGGGCCAGAACCCTCAGCTCACTTCTTAACACGTTTTGATATGACTCAGTTCTTCCTCACCTTGTATTTTCAAAGACCTCATCTAAGTAACTCGTATATTGCTTTAGAGCTTGGAGTTTGATAGCTTCATTTTTTAGTCAACTCAAACTCTAAGCGGTATTCTTAACATTCCACATCAGGACAGATCCCATTTAAAGATCAGACGCTTCTTACGTACTTTTTAGGTGGCCGCATCCTCTAGAAGGCTATGGATCCGTGACGTGTGACGTGAGAAGTCCCCAGCCCGCTCCCCCCAGACGAGACCCCCTGAACACATCTCTATTCATACCTTCCCCAGGTGGGTCAAGTTCCAGTATCGAGACAGTGAGGAAGGCTGGGGCACAGGTTGTAAAAAGGATGTTCTTGGCCCAACCTGACTTAACTGTGTTTGTATTTTTGTTTCCTCAAAACTCTCTATAGTTTTATTCATCCTAATGTTCATTTTGAGATTTTGCACAAACATCTGAGAGCAGATGAGCCCTGTCCTGGCTAGAGCAAGAGGCGTGCTTTAGGAGAAGATACTAACAAGGGGATCATTTCTTTTAAATCTTCTAATAGTAGGACTATCCTAGCATTAAAAAGCCCTGAAAGGATTTTTTTCAAGTTTTTTACTGTGGAATCTTTACTTGTCATTTTTTAGTGGACTTAAATTGTGACTTTGTTTTCATCTCTTTACCAATTTGGAAGTCAAAGTTCACAAGGCAGAGTTAGAGAAATGAATGGTTGCTATTCTGTCCTCTAGAGGTTCCTGTGCTCTGTGGCCGGATTACTGTCAGAGAGACTGCATGTGATCTCATCTAGACATAGTTTATTATGTAACTTAAACAGCTGCACAAAATGCTACAAAAGCAGAAGATTTTAAGTAGTGTGACAAAGAGCATACTAATTGGGGTCCCGATTGTTCTTCTGCCAAGGATCCCGAGGTGGCAACTCAGCAACAGCCGTGGCTCAGTAAGTGACAAGGGCTGGTGGTCCTTACTCAGAAACTTCAGATGATGAAAATCCCAGTGCCTGATCATGCTAACAGGTAAGTAAACAGAACAGACAGTAAAACAAGATCCTAAGTAACAAACTTAGCTCTGCTGCTTTTGAGAGTTAACTGTTAGATCTAGAGTGGTGGTGGTGTTTCCCCCCCACCTCCCCGGATCTAGATCTTTTCTACCTTGGGTTCATAAAGGAGCCAGTGGAACATGGTCCCTTGGGAAGGTTCAGCATTGTTTTTACTTTCCTCACACTTAAGCTTTATATTAATCCCGTATGTATAATTGCTTTTATTTGCCGACGCTAGTCAGAAAATTTCTATACTTCACACACAACTATAGAGATGGGGCGGCATCCTCCTAGAAACACGATTTCCATCCACATGTGAAATCTTGATCATGCATACTATTGAAAAATGACACCGTACTGCAGCCAGAGAAAGAAGAGTATTTATGTATGGTAAAAAGGCAAGTGAGTGAAGCTATACCTTTATTGCATTACTCTTAGTACATCCACAACTATTTCCACCTAAATAGATCTTTAAAATAAGCATACACAAGTATTGACTATTATCTACAAATATTTATTGTAACACTTGAATAGAACTACAGGAAGCCCTTGGCACTGATAGAAAATATTGATTCACTGTTAGGTTACAAAAATTTATACATAGCAAAATTTAATGCTCTTTACATAAAAAATATTAGACTACTTAAACAAAAAACTTTCAAAAATTCCTGGTAATAGCTACCAGAATTAGAAAAGTAAAATTAGGCGTGAGACACTGCCTGTTCTAGAACACTGGACTCTAACAGCACCTCCACTGCTGGAAAAAAAATATTTAAGTCTGTCATGCAACAGGAAAACAAAACAAGCTATTCTGGAACAACTGTTCTACACGGAAGGGAGCTTCTCCCAGTTAAAAGAAAAAAAGTCAAGATCCAAATAGGCATTTTTAGGCATTAACAACAACAGAAAGAATCCAAATGAAATACTATACTTGATGTTCAATTTTAATAGCATCTTGATAAAGGTATGCTTCCTTTCATTTTAATACATTTCTGCACATGTATATGTTTTAAAATCCAGGAAACAGCCAAACCACAAGTTAATTCTTAACATGAATATACATAGTTAACCCTATATTATGCAGCCCCTTTTAAAAAGCACTGATGCACCCAACAGTTATATGTATCATTTCATAAAGAACAACACAAAGTTTACCGTCACTAATATCCAGTACCTATAATCACTTAATGTTCTGGAACACAATGATTTAGAAGGCAAGTTTCTTTTGAAAATGGCTTAAACTCAAGCAGGTGTTTTTTTTGTTTTTTTTCTTTTTTTATGTTGAACATCGAACTTTTATTATTCCAGGAAAGATTTTAAAAAATGAAATAAATACCAACCCTAATTTAAATCACTTAAGTATTCAAGTCTATAAAAGTAGGAGGAGGTCTGTGGTCTACTTGTAATTAGGTTTTAGATAGTTGGTATGAAACTGTAAACTTGCTATTCAGACCACATAGAAATGGTTGCAAATGGTGGTCATTTTAATAAGGTAACACTTCTTAATTAAGAAAAACATTGGTGGAACAAAAGTCTGTGAAGGATTTGGGGTCTCCTGTTGTAAAATAAGTTCCTAGAAATTTAAAACAAATACTCATTAAGGCAGAGCTGACATTTATTTCCCAGGAAAGAAGAATGACAACTGGGCCATTTTATTTAAGGGAAATCTATTAAAAAATTGATTCTGGAAAGCTTGTCAAGGAGTCAGAATCCAGCTTCTTTGGGGTAGGTGTAGCAGAATTATAGTAGCTCCTTTTAGCATTATTGAAAAATAGATTTCTGATTGGGTCAGGAGATTAATGTAGGCTGGACCCAAGGGGTAGGGAAGGCAGCTAATTTTAAAAAGTCAATTGTTAAGAGTCACATTTTCTTCGAGCCAAAGTTTAATAAATGTCAGCTGTCAGAAATGGAACCCCCCCCACCCCCATTCCATTTTATTCCCCATAGATGAGTGACTAGAGGACAGATGGCGTATGTGAATTGATGGTCACGTTCCTTGATGCCGGGGCACAGCCTCGGTCCCTCTCAAGGAACAGGCCATGTCCCCATCGCCTGTCCTGGTAGGATCGCTCTACCGATAAACCTGAACATGCCACCAATTTCAGAAAGATCAACCATCCTTTTGTCAAAGTGTTGCCTTTTAAAATGGCTCACATGAAACCCCCAACATCTGCTCTAAAGAAAAAGATTGACCTGCTGGAAGGTGTTCCTAGAAATACATCCCAGCAGCTGGAGCCAGACAGTGAAGTGGATAGGCTGTTTGGTGGGGTACACATCTGTACTGCAGAGCAGCTGTCTCGGCAGTGGGCAGAGCTGTCAACGCGTCGGCCGTAACGCTCTGGCAAACACTTATGTGTACGAATTGAGTTGTTCTTTTGACCGAGACTGGATATCTTGCAGTTCCTGTTCTTCCTTTGCTTTGATATCCTGGTAAGCCTGCATTTTGCTTGCATCCTTTAAGTAAGCCCAGTTAGAAGACAGTATCATGAGGAAGTGGATCTGGAAAAGAAGGGCGAGCATGATGGCTAGTGAGCATGTCAGAAGGCAAAGCAAGCTGCTAGGCAGTTAGACCGTCTGTGCTGTCAAAGGGGAGAGGGTTATTCTGGATTAATACTCATTCTGCTGTCAGAGCCATCAGATCTGGAAGCATGCTCTACCAGTATGCTTAAGAGTAAGAGGCTGAAGAAAAGTTAGTATACAAACACAATGAACTGAAAAAAAACGGCTAAAGTTATTGTTAAGAAAAAGCAAAAATGAAACAGGAGAGGGTTGTTTTGTCTTGTTTTTCCTTTACCGTTTTGGGAGGAATTTTAACTAACGCAGACGTTCAAAACACCTTGTGTGCTTATCTTAAAAATCAGGGCAGTGCCAAGATCTTAAAAATCAATTCCCAGAAGGCCTACAAGTGAATGATACTTATTTTGAGTAACTCATCAACTGCGGAGTTAACGGGAAAATTAAGTGAATATCAAGACCAAAATGCAGACCTCTAGGCCCAGCCCGCCGTCTGCGTGAGCGCGTGCGCAGTAGCACACCTCCGGTTTTCGTTCTAGGCCTGCCGTTAGTGCAGGTTACCGGGGTACAAATCCTTCTTCTCCACAGTGGAGGTGGCCAACCCTTCTCGCCCGCTCCTTTTCCTCATCTGCCCTGCAAAATCTACATCTCCGGTTCCTCCGATTTCCTTTTCAACATATTTGAGACTTTCCGATCCAGGCCCCATCGCTCTTGCGCTCAGCACCGGACGTGCGGGATGAGAGCCGGCTACCAGCAACCAGACACTCCGCACCGAAACGCACCAAGGCGAGGTTGCTGAGAAAGTGTGCTGCGGAGAGCTACACGCCCCACGTACAGATCCTGGTCCCACAGAAAATGACAGGGTGCCCTTGCTTTTTCTTCACATTGTCCTCTAGCTGGGTGGGCTAACTGGAGGGGCCTGTACTGGGTAGTGAGCTATGAGATCAGAAAAAGAGTTGTAGTCAAATTTACAGTGTGTTTGCCTTTTTTTCCAGAGTCGATGAACACGCGTCTCTCTGCCATCTCCTCTCCAGCACTGGTATTGGTTATCAAGCAAGCGACCATAACAGACAAGGCTGGTGTTAAAAGTTTTAACACTTCATTTAGAGATACTGCTCCAGGTTCAAGAGAATTAGTTTTTAACGGATGCTCACCAAGGTCAGTACATATAACTGAATCCTTTTCACAACGTGGAAATAGCCAGATCTCATCTTTTTGTAATTCACTCAGGGTAAGTCATCTTATTAATCTACAATGCAAACTGCGCGGACTAAAGCTATTTACAAATTCCTGGCACCAGACCACAGCAGCCTGGGCTCGGCTTTCGTCAGGGAGATGTCAGGCTCCCGAGGAGCGCTCCCTACGGCTCCTCGTTGGCCTTAAGCAATTTAGAATTTAGTGCAGCAATCTTCCCGACTCTTAAACTTCAAGACGGCATAGTTATAGGTAGTAGCCATCATGTAGATCAGCTGGTGGAAGAGAACAGAACACGACAGTAAGAGAACGGCAGTCAGGACGGCCGCCCGCTTGGGACCCACGGCCTGGCTTCTTCCCCAGCTATCATCACCCAGAAGGGGGTCCTGCGGGGCACACAGACGTCCTCGTGCTTCACATGCACACTGCTAGTCCTGGCCTCTGCCCTCTGGCCGTTGATGCAGAAGCCTGGGAGGTGCTGGAAGATGAGAAGCGCCAGGGGCAGGTTGGGGGCCTGTATGCCCTGGTCTTCCCCAGCCGGCCCCTGTGGCGGCACAGAGTCCGCCGCTGGCCCCTTCCTCAGCAAGAGCACAGGTCGCCCCCAGAATGGGAAAGGCCGTTGTTTGCGGGGGCCAGAAAGTTTCCCTCTGGGTCTACCAAGCCTCGATTTCTTGAACGCCCACAGCGAGCCCTCCCGACCTCTGGCCGTACATGCAGGAACCCGGGGCCCTTTACACTTGCTCCTCCTTAGCGGCCGGTTCCCTGTCAGCCCCTTTCCCTCCGTGCGACCGTCCCTGCTCGCGGCACGGGCCTGGTCCCCGGCGGACACGCAGAGTGGGGCCCGGGGTCAGGCTCCCAGCTGCGGTCAGCCCGGGCCCCAGTGGCTTGTCTCAGACTGTCCCCCAGCCGCCTTGCCGCAGGCGAGTCCGTGCTGGGGCAGGGAGGGGGTTTGCATTCTGTGATGTTGCTCTTTACAGGTTTCCTGACCACAGTGCCGAACGAAGGGCTCTTGAAAGTCTCCAGAGAGCAAGACGGCTCGGAGGGGCCACGGAGCTTCCTTCAGGTAGGAGCCGTAGTGCGGACACCAGGAGCTCAGTGTTAACACCGTGGTGGTCTACACTAAATCAGGTATCTTGGAGCAGAACCACATCAAACAAGGTTCTGTGGTGATACGTTTGGCAAGAGATGTACCCGGTGGTGGCAGAAAGTGAACCCTGTGTGTCCCTCTAGAAACAGCGGCTCAGTGGCAGAGGAGACCACCGAAGCAGCTCACCCGTCCCGGGACGGAGGGCTACCTACAGGCAGTGCCAGCTGGAAACACAGATTTCCTGGCAGAGATGCCCGGCAAGTCCAGGCTCACGGTGCAGCCCTGCCCTAGGCCAGGCCTGGGTACTACCCTGTGGTCTTCCAGCAGAATCCAAGTTCTGCCACCTGCGCTCTGGGCCTAACAGGCAGTACGGTCTGCCTGCACCCCAGCCCCGGGGGGAGGTCTACACGGGTGACATGGAACCGGGCTGCGTCCCGGAGGTGGACCGCAGGAAGGCATGTCTGGCAGGAGAGCCTGGAGGGAGGGGAGCGGCACTAGGCAGGCGCGGGGCCGCGGTTACTCACCAGGGCGATGACGGTGGCACCAGCTCCGGCGCAGGCCACGATGAACAGGTGGTAGGACATGTAGAACTAGGAAAGAACAGGGCACCGGGTGAGCACTATAGGCGGAAGGGACGAGCCTCTACCTGGTCCTGCTCCTCCAGGGCTGCTTTCCCCGGGGCCGTGTGCCCGTGGCCGCTCCCTGGTGGGGGGTGGGGGGCTTGCTAAAGCTTCCTGAGGCCCGGGCTGTACCCACGACTAGTTAAATCTCAGTGATGGGCGGTATAATTCTCATGACTGCCCTGTGCCGCCACGCTTGGGAGCCCCTGCTTGGAAGCAGGCCCTGGTGCGGAGAAGCCAACTGGCCGACGACGGAGGCGGGGCTGACGGTTTCAGTAACCCGCGGCTGTCCCAAAGCAGGCTCGGATTCCCCGAGGGATGCGGGCTCCCCCCGGCGCCCTGGAGAAAACAGCTCTGACCAATGCCGAAAGCATGTTCTAAGGCCCGAGTTTAAAGCACAGTGGGTTAGGGTGTACTGTGAGCTAAGAGTGAGTGAGAAGTAGTGATGACCAGCTCTGACTAGATCGAGAGGAATTTGTCTTCTATACAAATTCTAGGGTTTTTTTTAAAAGGGGATCTTTTCTATATGAAAATTTGCATTTGTCCCGTGATAAATGTCCCACTTTGAAAAACCGTGTGAAGGCGAAAGAGAAGACTCTACGTGTGTTTTCAGATGGAGGCGGTTAGGGTCACTCAAATTAGTGCCCGAGGAGAAAGCTCTCGGTGTGCTAAGGGTCCTCCCTGAACCCGCTGGACCATGCGAAAGGGGCATTTTCTAGGTCAGAAATGGGTGAGTATGGGTGAAGACAGACTGTTGGTTTGATCTTAAAAAGTCTGCAGAGAAAAGCCTTCCTTCCTAGCATCTGTACCACCTCCTGCTCTGTCTCCCCAGGAGGGCCCTTTCCTCAGCCGGCTCCGCCAAGCAGCCGTGTCCAGGCCCTGACAGGAGAAGGGTTTACCTCACTGGTGTTGCAGATGTTCTCGAGGGCGGAGCCACAGATTTTCCCTGGGAAAGCATTCCACGGGATGATACCTGTGAGGTGAAGCCCAGCAGACGGTTAGTGGTCGGTTAGTGCCGCCCCCTGCAGTGCCCCTTGCTCTCACCCGTCCCCGCCAACACGACTCCTCTGCTGACCAGCCCGTTGAGAATCAGTAAGAAGTCCTACTCAGCTGGACAAGAGCCAAGTCAACTGGTCCTTAAGTGCTTTAAACTGCTTTGTTTTCCCTGCCAATTGTGCTTGCTTGAGTTGACCTCATATTGTAAAAACTGATTTTCCAACCGGTTAAACAGCTGGAGGACAGCCACCTTCATACAGGATTTCCCAGTCCATGGACTTCCTACCGAAGTCCCCAAATTGAGGGTCTATACTCAAAGTTTATGGAATTTGGATTCTGTAGGTCTTTTATATTCATTTCCACTGGGATTGGAAATCCAGTTGGAAATTTAAAAAACGGCAGCATGGTGGAGTCCATTCCCTGAATCCCCGTCCCGCCTCTCTGCCGCGCCATGGCCCACCGGGTTGCTGGTCTCTGTGCCGTGTACTAGGTGTGTGCTTTTAAATATTAAACACAGCTCAAGTTACTCTTCTCCCAGGAGGTAAGGAAGGCTTTCTTTAAAAAGTCCCTTATCCCTTCCATCCCTGCCATGGGCCCAGAGATGCTGGAGGAGAACGGGCAATGACAAGTCCCCACACTGTCCGTGAAACCAGTGATTTCACATAGAGAAAACTTAAAAATAGGATCGCTAATGGCCAGAAGTGTTGAGTCAAATATTTAAGAATAAGGAAGTTATATACATCTAGACATTCACAAACACTTTTTAAAAATCATCTTTAGGCTCTGTTTTCAAACCATCAGGAAGACTAGTGTGGCTGAACCTTGGTGTTTATGAGAAAACTACTCCAGTGGGCAGTCCTGGGCAAGTTTCTCATTATGTTGTAAGAAAAGATGTTGAAGCCAAGCCCCATGGGAAAAACAAGAAGCACAAATGAAACCGTCCTCTCTCCTGAGAAATCTTCTCTTTAATTTTAATGAAAAGTCCCCCCACCCCCCGCCTTGCTGTTTCTGCCAGGAACAGGGTCCCTCAGCATCTTGGCAAGAAGCACTCATTAAAGTCCTGACTTGGGAGGCTGCCTCTCAATTTAATTGACAGGAAGAGCAATGGCCCTTCTGCGGCTTTTCAAAATGAACCAACCTTAGCTGCCCATTGCAAGTATCCCATTCTTTAGAAAATGGGCTTGCAGGGGTTTCCAACAAGCCAGATTTTACTGAGTTCAGTCTGATGACTTTAAACTATGTCTGGATTTTGTTGCGTTTTCCAGGAGAGCTGAAGTTTAAGCATTTGGTCATTTTAAAAGCCCGGATTTGAAGAGTGGGGCATGGAAATTAATTGGACTACAGGGTATACACAATATTTTGGATAAAGACTTGAATGGTACAAAACTGAAAAGAAATTGAAAAATCTGTAATCTTTTGATGTCCAGAAGATGGATTATAATGCACTGCTACTTGGTAACTCAGTTTGAAAAGTTTCCTTTGCTCCATACTTGAGAATACAACAAAAATCTGTATTACAACTAAGAGTGTAAGTGATGTTTCCCTCCAGAAAACAGAGCACACGTTAAGAATAACGTATGACAGCGATCATGGTGATTCAAAAAGCCACCCGTGTAATCACTCAGGTCCTGAGGGCTACACAAGAGGCTAGAGGTTCCGTGGGGCAACAGAAGGGGATGGTACCGTATTGTCGGATGTCCACGCAGATCTGCTCCACAGCGGCTGTGCCATTGGTCTGCGGTGACTTGATGACCTCACAGGTTGACCAGATGTTGTAGAACATAAATACGGGCACGGCGGAGAAACCAAACACACCCAGCCAGGCCACTCCCAGCACGTAGGTGAGGAACACGAACTGAGCAGAAAAGGAAGAACAATCATTACTGCGGGGGGACGGGGCAGGGTACAGCACCTGGGGGCACAGTGCTCACACAGCTCTGGCTGGATGGCGAACCCAGGGGCTGCATTCCCAGCATCGCCTGGGCCACAGGCGCGATGGGCACAGTGACAAGGAGAGGGGAAGCCTCTCCTGGGCCAGGGCAGTCACGCTTTCCGGAGCTCCACGATGGACAGTGTGACCGCCTGTGCAGGTCCCCTTCTCAGGAGCTGGCCGCCCACCTGCCGCTCTTTCCCGGACTCACCGTGCGGAGCGTCCGGCTGCTTTCACGGGCCTTGATGTTCTGCGACGCAAGCGTAGTACGGTGACAGGTGCTCCAGGAAGCCCTCTCTCGAAAGGAACTTCCCTAGTTTCACAGGCCCGCGAAATCACTAAACGCATTAGGTAACAGTCTGAAACAGCCCTGAACACAAGCTTAAGGCAGTGTCTGGTACAACAGCCCTTTCCCTCTCCGCTGTCATGTGGAAGATCCGCAGTTCTGTGCGCACGGCCGCTCTCCGGCCTGCTCTGCACACGTGGGCATGGACGGCTTCGGGAAGAACCTCGTTGGGGGGCTTCGCTTCACCGCCTAACCTGTCTTGACTACCGGTTTTCAGAGACTGGTGAAAGCCGTTCCAAAAACGTCACGTCAGGGTAGTCCTCTTTGCAGATCCGGCACCCACGGGGCTTGTGGGCGATGCTCTGCCATTCTCATCGGGCGCTTCTCTTCTTCAGGCGATGCTCAAGACCTGCAGACCCGGTGTCCCTTTCCATCCTGCAAGAAAGCGCTGGAGTTGCTCAGGGCTGCTTGGGGGACAGGCTCGCACCGCAGGAAACTGCAGAAGTCACCTTTGCTGTATCTCAGGGGCACGGATACTTACAGAGGCTTTTGCATTTCTAGGGAGAGTAAAGCCCATTTCAGCAGTTTCACACTCCCTGTGGGCCCTGTGCTTATGGATGGGCTGCTCCAGACCAGGCTGCTTTTTCCTTACCCACCCTTCAAAAGGATCTTTGCAGAGTTATCAAAAAGAAAAGACTCAAACATGGCCTTCCAGAGGTCGTCAGGGCTCTGCAGGGCAGGCCTGTGGAGAGCACTCCCTGTGGACCTGTCCTGTCCTGGGGCCGTAGGCCTTCACAGGCGCTTCCAGAATGCGCTCCCCAGCAGCGGCTTCTCATAATGGACCGGTGAGCACCGGGTCTGCTCATGGACAAAGGGCAGCTTCGCTGTCCCGGGTGGGCAGAGCTCACGGAGCTTTCTGGCGGAAGCTGGTCTGCCCTAGCTGTCATCAGGCCTCCCGGTCACCTAGCATGCTCCAAGGCAGGTCTGTTCCCCGGTCCCCTCAAAGGTACCGTCCTGCCTCCAAGAAACTGCCGTTTGGTTCCAGACCATCACAGTAAAGCAAGTCAATTTAATTTGGGGGTTTCCCAGTGCAAACTCCTCTTTATACTGTAGTCTGGTCAGTGTGCAAGAACATTAGGTCTGGAAAAGACAAGGTACTGACCTTTAAGAAAATACACTTTATTTATTGCTCAAAAACGCTAATCGTCACCTGAGCTTTAAGTAGGTCCGTCTTCTGGCGGGCGGAAGGTCGCTGCTGGCTGCTCGGCAGTGATGTCTGTGCGGCAGATCCTCTGCCTTTCACTCCGCAGTGCTGCAGCAGGCCCGGCTGTGCGAGAGCGTGTCACCACCAAACCGCTTTCAGAACTGGACCGAGTCCTCTCCAGTGCCGCGACGGCTTCAGCAGGAGCCCTTTCCGTCCCCAGCCGCTAGCCAGAGCGTCAGCCTGCCCTTTGCGACTCTGAAGCCAGGCGCTGACCTCTCCTCTCCAACTACGAAAGTCCTCGGGGGCATCTTCCTCCAGCGGAAGGCTGTTTGGTCTCCACTGGAAATCCGCGCCACTGCACTTGGCGCTCTGACGTTGCGGGGTCGGCTTCTTCCCTTAGAGCCCGCGAAGCCACCTCTGCTGGCTTCCGACCTCCCTTCTGCGGCTTCCTCCCCATGTTCCAGCTGGTCTGCCCTTCTGTCCAGAGAACTACAACGGTCTCTTATCGCTTGTGTGTTCACTGGACTAACACCTTTCATTTCCTTTAAGAACTTTGCTTCGCATTCGCTCCTCGGCGGTTTGGCACAAGAGGCCTGGCTTTCCGCCTGGCCGGGCTCTCCACTTGCCTTCCTCGCTAAGCTTGGTCACTTCTAGCTTTTGGTGGGAAGTGAGAGAGACAGGTGACTCTTCCTTTCCCTTGAACACCTGGAGGCCACTGTAGGGTTAGTAACTGGCCTGATTTCAATACTTTTGTGTCTCGCGGAATAGGGATGCCCGAGGGAGAAAGATGGGGCCGATGGCTGGTCCGTGGAGCAGGAAGAGCGGACCCAGCCTGTGTCAGTTACTGCCTCCAGCCACGTCAGACATCCCCACAACCAACAGAATAATGAGAAAGTTTGCAGTATTGTAAGAAGTACCAAAATGGGACAGACTCGAAACGGATAAAGACTTTGGGAAACCGGCGCCGACCGGCGTGCTGCGCACAGGATTGCCGCAGCCGTTCCGGCCCTTCCGTGTTTCACCGCCCCAGCGGCCGTGAGGTGCGACGTACGAAGCCAACCTGCGTTCGAGGCACCCAGGGTGGCTTTTCAACGTTTTGGAACAGAGATTTCTTGAATAAAACTGAACATGTAAAAGAGGCAAAAGTGAGTTGTGCTGGCGGTGGGGCGGAGGTCTTCACGCCTGACCTGTTGGGCCAGAAGTCCCCTAAGTCCCCTGCGCACTCGCGCCCGGTCCCCAAGAACCGCCCCGAGTCCCGGCTCTCTCCCTCCTAGCCCCCCGGCACAGCTCTGGGGCACTCTCTACCGCCCCCCTATTGAACGCCTTTACAAGGTAAACTGAGGCACGTTAACATCTTTCACGACCTGTGCAGGCGTATGTGGACACACTTCTGCTGCCCTGGGGCAGCACCAGCGCGGGGAGAGGCGTCGCGAGGGCAGACACGGAGTCCAAGTTCAGACCCCATGTCACAGGCTGCTAGTGCAGCAGCTGGCTCAGGGGAAGCCCGCGGGGCACGGGGCATGGCTGCTTCTTAAGTTTCCTCTTCTGGGATTCTAGCGCTCCGACTCTGGCTTTGGTTTCAGTTTGCTCTCACGGGCTGCCAAGGGATTAGGGCCACTCGGGGAGCGACTTCACAAAGACTCCGTCCCCCAACATGTTCAACACCAGGCAGATGTGCCCTGCGTCAGGGCAGAAACTGGACTCCCCGAGTGAGGGGGGAACTGGCTTGAGGTCCCCCCCCACATCTACTTTCTGCTGCTCTCTCCCCTAGGCTCCTGACTTCTTTTCTTCCTCCTATGGTTGCTTCCTTCCCCGACCTAAGCACCACCCCCAAGTTGGAGAGTAGTTGTATCTTTTTTTAAATAACAGAGTTTTAAACTCATTTATTTCCCTGTTCTGTGGACTTCATCTTAAAAAGCCAAATTGAAATGACAGTCCCCTTTTAAAAAAGGGGGGGGGCACCTGGGTGGCTCAGTGGGTTAAAGCCTCTGCCTTCGGCTCAGGTCATGATCCCGGGGTCCTGGGATCGAGCCCCGCGTCGGGCTTCTCTGCTCCACAGGGAGCCTGCTTCCCCCTCTCTCTCTGCCTGCCTCTCTGCCTACTTGTGATCTCTGTCAAATAAATTAAAAAAAAAAAAAAAACACAAAAAAACAAAACAGTCCCATCAGGACAGTCCCGTAGGAGATGTGGAGTTGGAGGGGCTCCTGTCATCCAAGAATTAAAGGGTTAAACAAGCGAGCGGTGGGGGCTCACCCCCCCGGTGCCCCTCCGGGGGCGACGCGACCGGGGACATGCCGTGTGCACGGGCACACACACGCATGGGGGCGCACACACGCCTCCCTCCCTGCACATGAGCACAGAGGAGGCACGCGGATCCCACAGGGGCCCCGCCAAGGCCAAACTCCCAACAGTGCCATTCCGAAGTCCCCCACACGCTGTCATTCCGGGGAGCTCACACGCTGCCACCCGGCCCCACGCGGCTCCGTGCTGATGGGACGGCTCCCCGTGCGCACTATCTCCCCGTCCTGGCGCTGACAGCGACAGCGACACAGACCTGCGCCGGGCCCTGGTGTAAGACCTCGCTGATGGCAGTCACTGGGCACAGAGAGGCCCCCGGCTCCCGCAGGAGCGCTGTCCATGCGGGCATCACAGCTGGCAGCCCTGCCCTCAGGACGACCGTCACAGGTACAGGCTGGGGGCAGTCGTGCTATGGGAACTAAGGACTGGCCCAGCCCCTGATGGAGGACAAGACAGGCAGTGCGGCAGCCTGCCAGAGGGCGGAGCCAGGGCAGAACCAGCTATCAGAGAACTTTCCAGAGCTCACGGGCTCAGAGATGCCAGCCCCCGAGGTGCCACTTGCCATTGCCTGTGGGTTCAGAGGACTGGGAGGTGGGCATTCACAGCAGGAGTGACATGAAGATAGGACCCAAGGCTCTATCAGATTATTTGCACCCTTGGAGGGGGGCATGTCCTTACATGCACGACAGTCCTTACATCTCTGGCTGTTTCTCCTCCGTTCCCCCATGAAGGCTCCTTTTCTGGGGTCTTCCCGGTAGACCATGCTTTTCTCCAGGGCCCTTTCCTCCACAATCCTGTCACCTTGTTCACGCCTACCACCGGTCTCTCTCATTTCCAGCCCGAGTGTTCGCAGAAACCCCGGCCCAGGGTTCTCGGTGATGTTCCACCTACTTCCCCCCCACGGCCTCCAGCGACTGAAAGCACACACGGCCCAGCTGGAGACTGGCCGCTCATCCCGTCCTCTCGAGATCAGTCCCACGGCCCAGTCCTAAGCGGCCAGCTCGCCCCCACTTGGTCCGTGCCCCCCTTCTTCCGCTCTGCCACAGGGGCCCAACTGGGATCTCCGCTGTACACCAGCGCCCACCCCGCTCTCGCTGACCTTGCCTCCCCCCGACCCCCGGCCCCATTCTCCCAGCCACTCGGAGATCGCGCTCGCCTTCGTGTGTGGGATGCCAGCACTCCCTGTTCAACGCTGGATTCTGAGCCTGGCACTCGGGGCCTTTCCTGACCTGGTGTCTCCCCTTCCCAAGCAGTGTCATTTCCATCCTTCTTCACTAGACCCTTCGGTTCCAGCTGGGGCACACTGCTGGCTCGCGGGAGCAGCCCCCCTTTCCTGGGGGACTCTGAAACTTAGCAGAACTGAGGGCCAGACAGGGAAGCAACAGGGACAGGGCCTTTCAGCCGTTTTCTTAGGACCAAGGGTCCGTCCGGGGATGAGCAGCTGCACGGACACATCCCCCCCGTCCCAGCTGCCCAACCCACCACCGAGTTTCCTTCTGGGACACTCAAGAAGCCCGTCTTTGAAGGTTCCCCATGTCCGTGGAAGGCCTGGCCGGGACCAGGGAGGCTGTGCAGGCGACGCGCCGGCCGTGTCCCGACCCCTCGGCTCTGCTGGGAGAGCACGAAGCAGCGCATGGCACACCAACTCACGCGTGGGGCCGGTGGCCAACACACCTAGGGTGCCCGGATGCGACTTTCACTTCGTTCCCGCATATAACCTTCCCCAGCAATCTAAGGATAGAAAACCATTCTCAGCTCGTGGGCCGCGCGGAGACAGATGGCAGGCCGGATTTGGCCCAAGGGCTGGAGTTGGCTCTGAGCTGCCTGAGGACGAGAGCCTGTGTTTTCCTCTTTGCACACCCACAGCGACTAGCAAGATCCGCAGCCGGGTGCTTAGTAGAAAAAGCACTCGGTACTTCCAGAACAAATGGGACAGTTTCTCACAGTACACTGTCTTCAGGGCCACAATCCACATTCAGAGACAAACGCGAGGGGGTACAGAGACAATACACAAGTGACCTCCTTTCACAACTTTCTACTTGAAAGCCCTCGGGGCCCTTACTGCGTGTGTATGCATAAGGGAAACGTTAGTACTCCAGCCAGGGATTTTCGTTTACCATCAATCATAAGCTGGAGGGTTTCTTCGTGCTCCCCACTCTAACACGGTGGGACGCCATCTGCGTCATGGCCTCGCCATCTGTGACCGATGGTCTGGCCTTCACTGAATACAAAGACCCACCAGAGGCGGGACCCTGGGTGCACGGCAGACACCCAGAGGCTCGGACTCACCATCCCGCTGATGCATCGGCCGCAGGCGGTGGTTTTGAACTCGCCGTGCAGCTCCTTCACTGCGCTCGTGGTGTAGAAGCCTTCGGCCAGCAGGATGATCCCGTACAAGAAGAAGAAGGACGCGATCCCGTAGATGACATACTGCATCAGCTGTATCCTGGGGGAGGGAGGACGACAGCCGCAAGGGCGACACTCGTCACAGGGTGAAGAGCAGACGCTGTGGGCCTCTGGAGGGCGTGATGAGGCTGTGCCACGTCCTGGGACCCCTTCCCACCCCGCAGCTGGCAGCCCCCACGGCCCACCCGACAGCAACCTGGGCCAGGCACCCCTGGGGCCAAACACTCCCAGCCTTCTCAGCCCTTCCTTCTCCTGCCTTCTCCCATGGGCTTTTGTTCTGCCTGCGTCCAAGTAAGCGTTAACCAGAAGCCTCCCTTTCCTGCTAGCAGGGCCATCCCGGGGCAGTCGCCTGGTGGATGCCCTTCCCCGGGGAAGCCAGTACTTACACCTCACTCAGCAGGGCGTGGTCACTGGTGTTGGTGGAGAAGTGCTGCTCAAGGATCGCCACGGTGCCCGCCAGGGCCACGTGCCCGCAGCCACAGAACAGGGCGACCCCAGAGAAGCAGAGGATGGTGGCCACCAGAGAGGCGTAGGGGACACCTCCCAAACACTTGATGCAGCATTCAAAGCAGCCTGGACCCAAAGGAGAGAAAAGGCAGCGGTTACGGGCGAGACGTCTTGGTCTTCATCAACACCAGCCCTTCGCAGAGAGGGCTTGCCCTTGCCAGCTCCCCTCTCGCGCTCTGCGATTAAGCTCGCCACGCCGAGGGCCAGTAGGGTGGCTGTCCTCGGCTCACATTCTGGTGGGGAGGATCCCGGGGCTCCAAGAGGCGAACGTGGCTTAATTTACTCGGGGTGAGTAGCAGAGCAACCACCCGACAACGAGTTCGGGAGTAAGTCACAGTTCTAGGGCTTCCTCATTGACCTGGGGCTGGCGGGGATAGGGGTGCTGCTCGAGTGACAGGGAGGAGGGGTTGTTCCACTAACAAAGTCAACAGAGAGGACAGCAGTGAAGCTGGGTTCAGAAAAAAATATCAACATGGTCATTGTGGAAAGGTGATGGATTTCTTTGGTCCCTACAAGTACAAAGTCACCAACATCCACTCAAGTGGGTCCACTCAGGTTTCATTCATGTCAACATCAAATCCCCTCATCTCTTTAATAAAAACGTCTGCCCGGCCCAGGCAATACCAGCAGTGCGTTATCCCTCCTCCCCCTCGTCCCCCTCCTCCCACCACACTTCCATCTGCCTCCTTCCCCAAAATGTGTTCAGAGTAAGAATCCAGAACTGGCGGGTGACATTTAAGTACTTGAAGGCAAAGGAACAGAAAAGAAAAACAAAACAAAACAAAACAAAAAAACAGATAAAGACAAAATGAGCATCCATGAAGTGAAATGAAGAAAGAGCTACAGTTAACTGTTCATCTTAAGAAGATTTTTCTTCATTTTTAAAAATAAACTTTTACTGATGAGGTCCATAATGCTCCCTCCAAGGGACAGAGCCAGGTGACATTTTCAGTATGGAGACATCTCTGCTTCATCTAAAGCAGTGGTGACCTTGGGGTTAGGTACCCTGTTTGTATCATCCAGGCCTTTAAGTAAATGGCTTGTCAGGGAAATCGAACCTGAATGCATCATGATGTTTAATCGCAATCGAGAGCAGTTATTTACTTCAAGGCCAGCACATTAACCCAGCTGCAACCCCTGCCCCCGGAGTGGTCTTTCCAGTAGACAGGGAAGGACTGGAGATGGGCAGCGCCATTTTGAGGAGCATCCCATTCAAAAGCAGCGTCTGTCTAAACCCACCACAAGAGAGGACTATAAACCAGATTCCTCTTCAGTTATGGAAAATAAGGAAAGGTCCGGGCTAAATAAGAAAGTGTGCTTTCTTTCACTGCAAAAAAGACGGCTGGCTGTCACCATGGAGACCAACCTCCGTGAAATGGGTTTATGAAACCACGTACAACGGGAATCAGTGCGCGGAACAGTTCAAGTTCACCAGCAAGTCAAGAGCTTTGGATACTTGCTATTTGGGAGCAAGGAGGATGGCGTTCCATCTCATTCTGTCATACAGCTCTCTAGGGAATGAGGGGAGGGGAGAAGCGGGCCACTGAAAGTACAAGTTCTCTCCAGACTCCCAAAGCAAGAGCAACGACAGCCCTCAGCCTCGTGTCCCACTACGTAAAGAGCACACAGACCCTGGTGTGGGGTGTCGCTCCCCCCTCCCCCCTTCTCAGCCTGTAAGATGGTGTGAAGATCAAGATGAACACCTGCTTCCCCAGCTAACCAAGTCACAGCTGGTCCCCACTGGACCAAGAGACTTGGGTGCCCTTGGGACCATGTTGTCCAACAGAGCGGCCGATAAAACAATTCTGCTCCTCAGTTGTCCTATTTCACATGCTCAACAGCCGCACGTGCTACAGGCTACCATACTGCACAGTAACTATGGAACATTCTATTCTCGCAGAACCCTGCTTTGGAAGATGCATTTTTGACTTGCTGCCTCCGCTATTTTCTGAAAAGTGAGTTGGATTCTTGGGAGTTTTAGTTTAGATTTCATGAGTTCAGTACTCTTTGGAGGCTTCCACAGAAAGACCCAATGTGCAGGCCAGGCACACAGCGGACATGCCAGCACGGACACGTCAGCTGGGCCGATGTTCAGTGCATCCCGCGGACGCATTCTGGGAAGACCACGTCTTTCCTCATGGAGGCAAGTGGGGGTGCGGTGGGGCAGTGCGCTTGCCCTTGAACGGCAACACTCAGCCTTCCAAGCCCACAGCTGCCACTTCAAAACAGTCTTTCATCCAAAGGGTTAGAGCATTCTGTTTCTTTCAAAGGAACGATCGCAGCTGCTCCCTGGCTCAGAAAAGACAAGTGGGGTTAGAAGAACGAAGCCATTCAGGCCCAGATTTACCAGCAGAGGAAGGCTCAAGTTTCTCTCTGAGTTCCTGCTCTCAAGGACTGCAGATACCCCATGCCGAGGGGCGAGTTTGGGAACAGCAGGGAAAACCAGGGACTGGAGGATTTGGGGGATCACGTCAATGAATGACACTCTCAGCACCCGCCAGTGCTCGTACGTTTGCAGCAAGTGATTTTATTTGTGGCTGCAGGTACTGGTTCCCACACACGACAACTCACCACATCGGTCACTGTGGTTCCACACACACAGACAAAGCTCTTTAAGAAAAAAAATTTCATTTATTTATTTGACATAGAGCACGCATAAGCAGGGGGGAGGGGCAGATGGAGAGGGAGAAGCAGACTCCCCGCTGAGCAGTGAGCCTGATTCTGGGCTCGATCCCAGGGCCCTGAGGTCATGACCTGAGCCAAAGGCGAGGCTTCACCGACTGAATCCCCCGAGGTGCCCACAGACAAAACTCTTATGGATCCTGCCAGCCAATGTGAGTAGAAGCTTCTGGAACACAACACGGGAAGAATATATAGGAAATCACACAGCTGGATGTGGCGCATAGTCTACCTCGCTGGTCAGTGACCTGCGGGGCTGACATTGCATGTGCGGTGACCCCCTGACCTTCTATGAATGGATCACCCCACTGGACTTTCTAGGTCAGTCTAGAAGCTCTCTCTAGCCAAGGGTGTAAGGTATCTTTACACAAGGGCGGTCTGGGCCTATGCCACACACTTATCCCAGGGAAACCTAAATGCTCAGAATCAGCCTTCTGACTGCGGAGAGCAACACTGTTGTGCTCACGTTGGCAGTACAGGCAGGTACGTATGTGGCAGAGGGCGGCGGCAGAGGCCAGGACGGTGACGTGTGCTCAGGCCAGCCTCCCAGGCATCTGCTCTGCGCTCTGACGGGGCCCCGTGCTCAGCTGAATGCACTGTTGTTGCCGTCTTGACAGTCATCATCTTTGAACAGGGGTGTTGGAATCTTCCTTCTGCACCGGGCCTGCCACTTCCGGAGCCAATTTTGAGTGTAGGCACGTGGGAGGAGGCAAGAGGCCTTCTTTTCCCTTGATAGGCCCACAGGAGCATCCTGTTTCATTTCATAGTGTCCCCAGTACGGCCGAGAATGGCAGACGCCGCCTCGCTGGCCACGCCATCCTGAGCCCAGTGCCCCAACTCTACAGAGATACGAGTCAGGGCCAGAAAGAAGGACAAGGCACAACCTCCCACTCTCACAACCATCACAGTCAAGGCTCCAAGTTCTCCTAAACCAGGAGTCGGCAAACTACATACAGCCCGTGTTTTTGTAAATACAGTTTTCCTGGAACATGGCTGTACCTATTCATTTACACACCGCGGCCACCTGTGGCCTACAGTGGCAAGTGGAGTAGCCAGGACCCACAGCACGGGGCTTGCAAAAGCTGGACTCGCTCCCCGTTCACGGAGAAGGGCGGCAGAGCCACCCTGGGTGGCCATGGCATTCAGAGTGTGGTCCCAGGCCCAGTGGCATCTCTGCACGTGCTCAACGTACAGATTCTTGCCTCCATCGCACCCCCCTCCGGGGGACAACTCAGCTCGGTGCTCACGCAGACAAGAGAGACTCTTGCCCATGACTCCACTCTGATCATCACCTCCGTTACTGGGGTCTCCTGAAGGCCTGGTCTCCCCAAAGCTGTCAGCTAAGCGGAATCACAGACACGGGGGTGGATGACAGCAGGGGGACAGGGGGGAGCGACTGTCCATTCTTTCTGCTTCATTCCATCAGTGCACAGTCAGTGCTCGCCAAGTGCCTCTGAGGTCCCAAGCACAGAGCCGGGTGCTGGGGACTCGGTGAAGGGCTAAGGTAGGCACAATACACAGTCTAATGGGGTTTAGTCTATGGGGCAAAGGGACATTCATGCAATGGCTTTACTTCCCAAGTGCTACAAGAGCAAAGAGTGGCAATTTTCGGAGGCTTGGGGTGGGATGCAGGGATGGCTTCCAGAACTTAAATAGGAAGGATGGATTTGAATTCATTTGATCAGGAGAGAGAAGGACGGGTAAGGGAGGGGTTCCAGGAAGGACTTAGAGCACGAAGAGAAGTTCTGTGGTGGAAAAGAGCAGAGCACATTCCCAGGCCCGCAAGAAGCCAGAACGCAGAGCAGAGGGAGGGCAGGACAAGGAAGGCACGAGGGCTCTACCGGAGCTGGACCGCCGAGGGCCCTCGAGGCTGCGTTAAGGATTCTGGACTTTATCCCCAGAACCAAATGACGCCACGGAGCATCTTTGTCCGCAGGGAACAGACTGGGGTTGCACGAGAGCAGTGTGGCTGCTGAGCAACAGAGGGGATGTGGAGAGGACCAGGAACCCAGGGTGATAATGCAGGTGACAGATGACGGGAGCCTGGAGTGGGGCAGAGGCAGCGGTCCGAGAGCCGTCTAGCACGTCAGATGGGCACAACTCGGTGTGGATTCGCTGGTGAGGCTGGGGATGGGCCGGGGAGTACCAAGGGGGACGCCTAAATGTCTGATGCGGGTAACCGGATGGGTGTCGTGCTGTTCCCCGAGCTCGGGCTGACCGGAAGACAGCCAGGCTTGGGGAACCGAGACGATGAGTTCAGTTTTAGACATGCTGAGTTTGAGGACACCGCACGTCATCTCAAGGGAAGCTTTCCAGGGGGCGACTCATTTCCTGGGTCTGTAGCTCCGAAGAGCTGAAGTTGGACCCTGTGAGCTGCTGTTGGATGGCAACGAGAGCTTTCAGAGACCAAGACAGGAGCGGACCACTTCTCACTCGGAAGTGACTCAGACCCTTTGCTTCGCAAAGCGTGGTCCTTGGCCGAGCCACAGCAACTCCATGGGGGTGAGGTGGGGGGATGGCGAGAAAGGCAGATGCCTGGGCCCCGCCCCGGATCAGCTGAATCAAAGCGGGCATCCTCGCAAGCCCCGTGGTGACATGCGCGCCAGGGAGTCTGAGAGGCCCGTTTCTAGCCAGCAGTCCCCTCTCCCCTCTTCCCGGTCCTGTGGCGTGCCCCCAACTCCATCTGAAGGGCCCGCTTTGGGGCTCAACCCCTGTTTGGGGTTTTCTCCCTTAAGAGGCAGCCCACTGGGCTTGGTCAGAACACTCCAGCCCCTGCCCATCAAATGCACGGCAAGTCCCACAGTCTGCAGTGAAGAAGGACAGAATGTTCCAAGTTGTTCAGCTGTCTCGAAAGGAGTGCAGCTGGAGGGCTTCCTCTGAGCCAAGCGGCTACCACTCACCTCCGGGGTCCGGCGGAGCAAGGCCCGAAAAAGCCCCAGCGCGGTCCCCTCCTCTGGGCCATGAAGGGGGCTGGACAAAGGGACTGGATCAGGGACTGGGGCTGTCCCCAGGATGAGGAGTGGCAGGCGGCGTGGGGTTGGTGTCAAGGATCAGCAGAGCAGCCCCTGGGGGAAAGCTGATGCTAGTTAGGGGACATCAGCGCTTTTCTCGGACACTCCTGTGGTCCACAGACCGCGTCCTTCCCGAGCGTCACACCAGCAGTGACGCTGGGTAACGCGGAGTTGAAAAGGCCAAGCAAGCAGGTTTTGACGAACATGATCTAGTCATGTAAGCAGACGGAGTAAAACTAAAACTCAACGCTAGAGTTTCTAGCACGTTTTACCAGGAACTGCCAGCTCCTCTCAGCGAACCCCTAAAAGCTCTGCGAGGTTCAGAATGTCTTAAGCCTTCGTTGAGCTGGGCTCTGGCCAAAGAGATTTTTAGATTTTGATTCAGACAAAAACCCCAGTGTGCATTAGCCTAAGACAGTTTAAATATAAACCACATAGTAGGGAGAAAAAACACGCATCAATGCCTCCAACTCTCAATGGCCATGTTGTCTCCAGCATCTCTAGAACCTTTTGTGCGGAACAACAGAATAAAACACGTCTTGTCCTCGGGCTGGCGGATGGCCGTTGCCATGGCTGAGTTCATAACAGCCCAGTGATTTGCCCTGAGTTGTCTGTGATCCTGGTTGCAGGAACAAGGGCTCAGATTCTTCCCCAGGGAAAGAGTGAGTGAGTGAGTGAGAGAGAGAGAGAGAGAGAGAGAAGGAGAAACACATGCAGGCACTCTGGCCCGCTCTCATACACACCCCCACGCCCTCTAAACAGGGCCTTCCTTGCTACTTTGCTGATTTCCAAGGAGCCAAAAAATTAAGAAGGAAAGAAGAAACCAACGTTTGCAACTTTGAAACAACAGGCACCAGGGAAATAGCAGACAGAAACCGACTTCAAAGACACAGAAGTGGCACCTGCCCGAGGCCTCCCTCCTGGATTCTGAAGGACACTAAGCAGCGGTTCCCCCCCCCACCCCAGGGGGTGACTCTGCCCCCCAGGGGATATTGGGCAACATCTGGAGAGATTTTCCGTTGATACCACACTGGGGGGGGGGGTTGCTGCCAGCTCTCATGAGCAGAAGCCAGCGACGCCACTCGACGCCCTACAGCTCACGGGACAGCCACACCACGATCAGCAGTACCGAGGGAGAATAACCCAGACAGCGTAAGCACAAAAGGGTATGTCCAGGGGACTGATGGCAGCGAGTGAAGACACTTTCCATCATTATTACAATTGGGAGTCCGCTACTGGCGTGCTGTAGGAAGAAGCCAGGGACGGCGCTGGTCACCCTGCAGGGTACCGCGCCGCCCTCGCACCGCATGCGGGGACACACGCACGCAAGGGATGTGGGGACACAAAACATCAAGACGGTCAGCTGTGAGAAGCCCCGCCCTCAGGTGACACGGGCCTCCCTGGTCTGTGTCAAATTCTATAATTCAGACAAATGAACAAACGCTTCCACTTCACTCCGTTTGAAGAACATGACAGCCCAGAACGTCTCCAGTCCCGCCACACGTTAGAACGATCTGAAGAGCCTTTTCAAGCCCTGATGCCCAGATTTCCCCACAGACCCATTACATCAGGATTTCTGAGGCTGGGGCTCGCGAATCAGAGGCTCTGGCTTTCTTAAGGACAAAAGCCAGCTCCTGAAACCATCTCAATGAGCATCCAAAGTTGGAGAACAAGCATGACAGAGAAGGGGGAAGCAACCTGTGACCGTGGGCCACGCTCCGCTCGTCCTATGGCCTGCAGGAGTAATATTCTTTCTTATTATTTTTGCATGATATGAGGATAGGAGATTCAGCTCTCGGTGTCCATAAATAAAGTTTGACGGGCACGCAGCCATGCTCATTAGGTTACGTACAGCGTGCGGCTGTTTTCAAGCTGCAAAGGCAGAGCTGGGTAGTTGCCACTGATATTTGCCATGTGGCCCCTTAGGGTAAAAGTTTGCAAAGCCCTGTTAGGCAGCAGTCCTTCTCGAACTTTAACGGGCCTAGAAATTCCCTGGGGATCTTGTTAAATGCAGATTCTGTTTAGGCAGGTGGGAGGCTGGCGGTGAGAAAGTGTGCTTCTGCACTTCTCACCCACCCCCAGACTCTTCTATTCTGCTGGCCCCACAGGCCAGAAAAGGGAAATGGGGTTGGGGGGGGTGGGGAGGAGCTGGGGTCTGGGCCGTCCTGGGAGACTGGGGGCTCTTTCACGAGGTCTGTGAGGTTAAACCTCTTTTTAGAAATACCACTAAGACATTACTGTTTTTTGTGTTTTTGTTTTGGTTTTTTTTAAGATTCACTTATTTTATTTTTGAGGGAGAGAGAAAGAAAGAGAGAACAAGCAAGCAGGGGTTGGGGCAGAAGGAGAGAGAAAATCCCGAGTAGACTCCGTGCTGAGCACAGAGACTGATGTGGGGCTTGATCTCACCACCCTGAGATCCTGACCAGAGCTGAAAAAACAGCTGACTGAAGAAGTCAAATGTTTAACCAGGCGCGCCTGAGATGTTACTGTTTTTACTGTGCTGACATCTGCGCGGTGACCTGGCGACAGAGTAGCTCCCGTCAGGCAGTAGCAGTGAAAGGTACTCAGCCGCCAGGCGTTCTTCTCCAGCACGCATGCGCGGTTTAAAAAACAAAAACAGGGGGACGCCTGGGTGGCTCAGTTGGTTAAGCAGCTGCCTTCAGCTCAGGTCATGATCCCAGCGTCCTGGGATCGAGTCCCGCATCGGGCTCCTTGCTCGGCAGGGAGCCTGCTTCTCCCTCTGCCTCTGCCTGCCACTCTGTCTGCCTGTGCTTGCTCTCTCTCTCTCTCTGACAAATAAATAAACAAAATCTTAAAAACAAACAAACAAACAAAAAAAAACAGGTAGGAGGGCGCCTGGGTGGCTCATTCGGTTGGGCTTTCAGCTCGATTACAGGTCATGATCTCAGAATTGTGAGCTTGAGACCCGCGTCTGGTGCCATGTTTAGAGGGGGTATGCGATTCTCTCTCCCTCTACCCCTTTCCCCCACTCGCACTCTCTCTCAATAAATCTTTTTAAAAAAACTTAAAAATAGTTTTACTGAAAAAGGTCCGTGACACAGTAAAGAAGTGATGAATTTTACCAAATCACAACCTCCCAAGGATACACCTCTTGAATAGTGTGTGTGATGAAGCCGGAGGGAGGCACAAAGCACATGTGCGGCACACCGAAGTGTGATGGCTGTCCTAACGGAAAGTTCTAGTGTGACTGAGTTGCAAGCCAAACAAGTACTTTTTTTTGTTTTGGAACATCATTTTTTCTTGAATTAGTGACAAACTCTAGCTATGAAGACTTGGGTGTCTGGCAGACATTTTCTCAAAAATGAGCTAAGTGAGCTAGACAACCATTGGTGTTATTCTGAAAACCTTGTACCTGCCACAGTGAAAGTCCCAGCTTTCCCAACACCTAAAACCCTTCTGGGTGAAACTGGTGGCGATATTAACAAATGGGACTTTTTTGATGTGGCATAATGAAATATGTCAGTTACTTGGAAGATCTGCGTGAACCAGTATTTTCTGCATGACCGACATGTAAGGTTGCAAAATCATTCTTGTACACAGAGCCACTCATAAAGTCCAATGGAGAGCGACAGAGTATAAAACAAGGTCACGAATATGTCTCCAGAGTCCACATTACAAATAATCTTTAGGAAACCACCACTTGTTGAATTTTAGTGTATTATCAGGAGGAGTTTCACAAATACATGGAAAGGCCATTAAACTGTTCGCACGTATGTCGAGAGATGAAGTTTTCATCACATACCTCAACCAAAACCAGTTATCCGAGATGCCTGGGGATGAACACAGAGGCAGACAGGCGAACCCAGCTGTCTAGCAGTGAGTCAGGTCTCAAGGACATTTATAAAAATCTAAAACCGTACTCTTCTTCTCACTGAAGTTTTATTTTGTTTTGAAAAGTGGTTATCTTTTCTAAACATATTAACGTGTAATAGACTTGTTATTATTATTTGAAATAAGTTCATTATTTAATAAGTTGGTTATAATTTCTAATGCAGAAAACACTGACAGATATAACCCACATCAGCCAAGGTTGTTGGGGTCTTCAGGTATTTTTGAGAGCGTGAGGGGGACCTAACAGCCAAAAGCATGTGAACCGCTGGCACAGTGCATGAAGAAGGTATCATGAAGTTAGTGGATGGGAAGCGTCCTGACAAAGCGCTAAATGAGAAGTCACTCGAATGACTTGCTTCTCCATTCTCTCCCGACCTTCACCGACCCAAAAGTTCAATGGTCTAATGAGAAGAACACTGCAACTATTTTTAATGATGCAAAGGAAATGGCTTTTCAACAGATCTCTCTAAATTCTTGTCCTAAAATTTATTAAATAAGAAATTTTCAGGGGCGCCTGGGTGGCTCAGTCATTAAGCGTCTAGCTTAGCTCAGGTCATCATCCCGGGGTCTTGGGATCAAGCCCTGCGTCAGGCTCCCTGCTCTGTGGAGGGCCTGCTTCTCCCTCTCCCACTCCCCGGGCTTCTGTTCCCTCTCTCCCTGTGTCTTTCTCTGTCAAATAAATAAATAAATAAATAAAATCTTAAAAAAAAAAAAAAGAAAGAAAGAAATTTTCATATTTACGGCATGTTGTGAAAATCTTAAAAATAGATTAGCCTCTAACATTTGCAGTATGGCATGAGCAGTACAAGATAATTATGATCAAAGTAATGACATCTCCGCAAATTAAGAGTAAACAAATTCAAGAAACGGACACTTGTTGGTGTCTTCCTTTGCCTTTCGTGGGAACTGGCTCTGGTTTTCCTAGCGATCACCGTGGGGGCTCGTTGCCTAGTCCGCCGGGGGCGTGGCGAGTCGGGGAGGCTGACAGAGAGCCGGGGAAGCCAGCTCTAGGTTCAGCTGACCGATCGGACAAGCACAGAGCTCTGCAGGGGAGTCAAGAAACTTGAAAACTACGTGTAAGCTTTAGCAGCACTCGACCTCCCTGAGCATCTGGGCGACAGCATCCACGCGCTCCTGGTGCACTTTGCTGTGTGTAAGGGCCCATGCAGGGGGCAGGGCGCAGGGGGCCCCACTTGACAGTGGGGTGAGGGACATAGACAAGAAGCCATCTGCGTACAAGAGAGAAGAGAACTGACTCAGGGACAGGGGGAGTGAGAAGGATCTCTCTACCCTGGCAGTTAGGACAGATGGACAAGCGTGCAGGGGGGGAGGAGAGGAGGCCCAGTGGGACGAGGGGCGTGTGGGAGAGGTCAGGACGTGGCCGACTTTATGGAGACACTGGGGCAGCGTCACGGGAGAAGCCGGGAGTCCTTCCCTTGGCAGGCAGCGGGGACAGAGGCAGGTTCGTGAGCAGGCGAGTGACATGGCCTGAGGGGCGCTGGTGAGAAATCCATCTGGCCTGGCTGTGGAGGCGGGACTGGAGTGGGTGCGAGCAGAACGGGCCTTTCAGAGCTTTAGTCAAAGGGCACAGGGTGCGTTCCACAGAGGCAGGAAGGATGAAAATCAGACAAGGGTTGAAGCCATGAAGCAGCTGTTAATAGGAAAACCACAGGCCCAAAATGGCGTCACTTAGGCCAAGTCCCCAAGCCAGGGGCTTAACACCTAATCTATTAGCTATGTCAGCCTCTCCCAGAAATGCAGTCATAACCAGTCAGTCAGGAATTTTTTCAATCAGCCAGCGCCAAAGAGTCTGCCACAGGGGTCTTCTCCATCCCCCAAGGAAAGATGAGGTCATCCACATGAGATGTCAGGACCCCTTGCTTTTCCCCCTAAGGGAAGAAGGGCCTTCCCTGGAACAATCCTTTCCTTCCACTATAAAATTTCTTGCCCCACCCTCCTTCTTTGAAAACCCTCCATTTTGAACAAATACTCAGAGCCCCTCTACTTGCTCGATGGGATGCCGACAGAGTCATCCACCATTTAACAGAACCAATTGGATCTTTACAATTTATTCAGTGGGATTTTTATTATCTAACACAGTCAGTGTCACACCACATTTTACAGGAATGGCTGGGTTCGAGAAATGGTAGGGAATGTATGTGAACAAATCATCAGAAGGGCCATTCCAGAAAATGGAAACTAACCCAGGGAGACAGAAAGCACGTCGGCACTGGTCGGAGAGGACAGGTGAGAGGGAGGGCCTACAGAGGGACCTGGGGACACCTGCAAATCGAAGGACCATCTGGCCTGTGCTGCTGGTTTCGCAGGCACATTCGTATGTCCAACTTAACAAATGGGCCACTTTAAATGCAAGCACCGTACACACGTCAATTATACCTTCCAAAAAAAAGAGAGACCTGTTTCTTAAGCTTGATGTTTACAAAAGACACTAGTAATTTTAAGAGGGTTGTGAATCTCTCTGGGGAACGAAGGATCGGCAGCAAAAGGCAGGAGCCACCCCCCACCTGGGTGGGGTAGTCTGGGGGGACAGATTCTGTGGCTGCAGAACCCACAGGCTCCTCTACTTGGTGACAGGAAAGTGAAGGGGCCACTGTCCTCAAGGAGAGAGGGGAGGAAGGACACACTTCTACCCGGAAATGTGTATACGGCTTGTGGCAGGCAGCCTCCTAAGATACTCCCGAAGGTCCCCGCGCCTCCTGATGGTCACACCCTTGTGTGAGTCCCTCTCCCTGAGTGCGGCCTGGACCTAGGGACGTGCTTCCCTGATGAGGTTTCCAAAGACCATGACTTCTGGCTTGCCGGAACTTTCTCTCTCATCCGCTCACTTGCTCTCTCTCATGAAGCCAGCTACCAGGTCATGAGGATCTAGGGGAATGCACATATGGCAAAGAATCCAGAGAAGTCTTGGGCCAACAGTCTGTGAGGGAGCAAGTCCTGCCAACAAGCACGCAGTGAGCCGGGAAGTGGATTCTTCCACGGTTGGTCCTTCCGATGAAACTGCGGCCTCAGCTGACACTTTTGTAGCAGCCTCATTGGACATCCAGACACCGCTAAGCCAAGCCCAGACTCCCAAGCTGCAGAAATGGAGATAACAGATGTTGTGTCTAGCTGCTAAATTCAAAATTAACTTGCCACGCAACAGTAGGTAATGAATAAGCAGCCACAGCTCTGGAGTTTGCCAGTGACTCTACAACAGGATCCCCACATTTTTTAATACAGAAAGACACAATGGCAATATAAGAACGTCAAGAGGAGCAGTCGTCGAATTCGGTAGTGCGGTCTGCTACAATGTGGTGATTTAGTTTGGGGCATCTTGGTGCGTCAACAGGTATACAAGTTGCCTTTGAATTTCAATTTCAGAAAGGTTATCTTGAACTGAAATGATACTTTGCCAGAGATGGTATAACGAGGATATAGTTTCCTAACCAAGGTTATGACCCTCTGCACATACAGTCATGGTGCTCAAACTTCAGAGCACATCTGAATTGCCTGGGGAACATATTAAAACATACCAAATTCCTGGGACCCATTCCAAGGTGGGTGGGGCCCAGGAATCTGAATGCTTAGCCAGCATCCTTGGTGATTCTGATTCAGGGCATCAGAGACTCATAGTCTGAAACACCACTTAGAGAAATGACCCCCAAGATTAAGAAGCGCACTTGTCCTGATGAGTACTGGGTGATTAAAAAAAAAAAAAAAGACCCGGGATGCCTGGGGGGTTGCAGTCAGTTGAGCAGATGGCTCTCGGTTTCTGCTCAGGTCATGACCTCAGGGTCATGAGATCGAGCCCCGCTCAGGCTCCGTGCTCAGCACTGAGTCTGCTTAACACACACACACACACACACAAACACAAACACCCTCTATCTCTCTCTCTCCCTCCCCCCCCACCCCTCCTCCCCACACACATTCTCACTCAAATACATAAAGCTTTTTTAAAAAATGACCCCCAATATTACACTGATTAAAAAGACACAGGCTTTATAGGTCACAGAAGAGAAAATCTGAAGGATACTGGAGGGCACAGCTGATAAGAAGAACCCCCTGACATCATGTCACAGGACTTGGTTCATTACAGGGATGCTCAGAGAAGAACCTGAAAGAGACCAGAGGGGCTGAGCTTCTAGAAAGGGTCAAGGTGCTTAGAAGAAGGGCTGAGCTTTAGCCTAAAGCCTGTGAACAGTGGGTCCCCTCGGGGAGCAAGGATTCTGAAGCCTGGAGAGAAGTAAAGGAGGGATCCCAGATGACGACCTCAGGAAAGTGAGTGACTAGCAAAGTCTCTGGGTGTTGTCTTCCGTAAATAGATTAAATCTGCAACGTGGGCTAAGAATGCAAGCATTTCAAGTCAAGGGTTGGCAGGATTTTCTTCCCCTGTGAAGGGCCAGAGAGCAAATATTTCTGGCTCTTCAGAGCATGTGGTTTCAACCACTCGATTCTGTTGTGGCAGGAAAGCGGCCACAGACAAGCTGTACGTGAATGGGTGGGGTGTGTTCTGATAACATTTTATTTACAAAAAATGCGGTGGGTGGCATCACCAGCTTGGGCTAAGTCAAGTCCTCCCAGGAATGTCCATAACCTCTGCTTATTACCACTGGGAAAGAGGACAGGAACGTAAACAGGGTTGTTTTAAGAGCACGAAAGGCTCATTTTGATCCCTTTACTTCCCCCTGCCTGACATTTTACCACTACAATTATTCCTTGGGGGGAAGCACCATCCACAGAAGTTTCCAGATAAAATGCAAGCATGACGGTCTTCAGAGAAAGACTCATCCCACCTACATGACTCTCTGACACGCGGAGCTTTCTGTTTAGCACAAAAGCCATTTTATATAAGCTTTTGACAGACATGGAAACACGTGGGTGTGTGTGGCTTATTTGTGAGTGAACAGGAGGGGGTGCCCGAAAGGACACGGCCTGGGGAGGTGGGCGGACTCGAGCCTCCTGCTTCACAGCATCTCCAGTTAGCTCTTAAGGGTGCCAAAAGGTCTCGAAGCACAATTCATTTTCATGAACTCGAACGGAAACACAGCACACAAGGGGTATCATGAAGGGAGACAAGACCAGATGTCACTAATCCTAAGAGACGGGGGAGGGGGGAATCGCTGCTTTGGATAATCCAAGTCGGTGTCCCTACAACCAGATGTCGTGTCTGAGAGAAAGGTCCAGATCTTCAATACTGATCGACGTGCTTTTCATCTCTGCCTTTCTCTGTCTGCCGACTCGGAGTTGAGGGGATCAGCCACGAGACCAAGAGGCAAAGGGAGTCCTGAACACGGCAGCCGCTGTTACATAATCAAGCATGATCACACACCAACAAGACGGCTGATAGAAAAACGAACATTCGTAAACAAGAAATTATACCTATTTGGCTGACATAATAACAGCCTTTGGTAAATGAGCTCTAAAATCATGACTCACTGTCTATGGCACGTGTTTTGTGAGAACTGCAGGTGATGCGAAAAACGGAACAATTGACCCATGGCAGGAAACCAATTGCAAAGAACTCAAACCACCACCACGACCACCACCAGAAAACCCCCCCAAACCCTCAAAACATTATCGCGGGGGGCCTGGGCTGTGATTCACTTGCCCTGCGTCCACGATGAACCCCGGTTTAAGCCAAAATGCATGAGGGGTACAGGCTGGAGATGTGAGGGGGCTCGCCGTCCCGGGTCACACCAGGGCAGCTCCCTAGAACTCACCCATGACCATGGGTGAGAGGGCATGCGCGCGTGCGCTCCTTGGGTTTCTGGAATGATCTACGGCCCTCTCAAACCGAGCACCAAAACAATTCAGATTTGGGAAACGGGCAGAGAGGGGACTGGGGACTGGTGAAGGGGATGGTTTTGCTGCTGCTCAGCTCTCAGACTGGACACTGAGCCGCGGGTGGGCCGGTGCGTGAAGGGTCTGCCTTGGGGCATTTGCTCGGAGCCTAGAGGAAGTACCAGCATCTGGCGAGTCACTGGGGTATAGTAAGGAACGCGACGAGGAACATTTGAGTCTCTCCTAAGCTTGCACCAGCGGTCCCCTCGCCCTCTCCTTGCCACAAGGAGACAGACCTTTCCCGCTTGTGCTGCCCCTCCCCCACCCCCCTTCACCAAGACTTTAAACCAAGGTCCCCCAGGAGGCCTGGCCTCAGACAAGCAGAAGAGAGAATCCAAGGTCACTGTCCTTCAAACTAACCAGGACTCAGGGCCTCGATAACCGGCCTCTCCACAGACAGACGGGGAGGAGTGAAGCCCCAGGGCAGTCCTCAGCCTTTGCAAAGAGAAAGAGACTTCTAGATCTCTAGAGGATAAAAAAATCACTTCTTCAATTCCTTTCCAGGTCTCCCTTCTTACTACTTGGGCCTTCCTCTAAGCTAGTGCTTCTCAACTTTAACGCATGTTGTTGGAACCATCTGGAAATCCTGCTGAGACGCGAGCTGTGAGCCAGCAGGTTTGGGTTGGGGCCTGAGACTCTGCATTTGTCACGGGTTCCAGGTGAGGCCAGTCCGCAGATCGCACTCGGAGCAGAGGATCCAGCCTCCGGGGCCTCCACTCGGAAGCCTACACCACACCGTCTACACCAGCGTCGAGCAGCCCCACCGGGAAAGCCAGTTGGGGCAGCAGGCGGAGGGGCTCACTGCTATCATGGCCGCGTGCAGGATGGGCACTTTCCTTTGGCAGAGATCAGCTCGGCCTCTCTGGAAACCTCTTCCCCGCCCCATGGAAAGAAACTGAGAACTCAGGGGTGGGGGGGGGACACACCAGAGCCATATGGAATTCTCTATTTTTTCCCTCACACCATCTGGTTTGGGATCTAAGTACAGAATGGCAACTGCGTTGATGTACGAGCCAACAAACTCTCCAAGCGACTGGGAAGGTGCTCACTCGGCTGGGTCGGGTCCCCTCGCACCAGGGCCACGTGGCTGGGTCCAGCCACAAACCGTCCCCAGGGTGTGTGCCCAGGAGGCACGTGCATTCCAGGGACCACCGTCAGTACAGACAAAAAGGTCAGACTGTGTGCGCTTTGTAAAGGCCACTGCAGGATCTGGGAAGTTGATTCTAGAAACCAGGTTTAGGGCTTTTGTTTTCTCCCCCTCAGACAAGAGCCTGCTTGCTCGTTCACAGAATTCTCACATGAAGTCTTACCGGCAACGGGATACTGTCAGACTTCCGTGTTTCTCCTCAGAGTGTTCCAGAATTCCAAAAGCTCTGAAAACGCAGGATGGGGGGTTTTGGTGTGGCTCACCCGGCAGCAAAACCGGTTCAGATCTGAGATTACTTGGCGCTTTCTAGCAGTTTCTGGTAACTTGGAAGCCTTCCTGTCCTGGTACCAAATATCTCCCCTCCCCCACAAACTGTGCATATCTAAAGGTCCTGGGGCCGGTGGGGGGGGCGCTTTTTAAAGACAGCATGAGATACCCTTTACCTATACAATTCACCTGTGCCAAGTGTGCAGTTCGATGGCTCTGAATTGTGTGAACATCACCACAATGTAACTTTAAAACCTTCCCATCACTCCAAAAAGGATTCCTTGTAACCATTAGTCACGGCCCACACTCCCTTTCCACCAGCCTCTGACAAACAGGAATCCATGTTCTGTCTCTGTGCATTTGTTAATTCTGGAAATATAATATAAATGGAATCAGACAATAGTTGGTCTTTTATGTCTGGCTTCTTTCACTTGGTGTAATGTTTTTGAGATTCACCCAAGTTATAAGACTTAGCAACATCTCTTTCTACTTCACTGCTGAATAGTATTGCACTATACGAATAGATCATGTCTAACAGCAATTCTTCAATCAAGATTCCAGAACCCTCTCCATCCCTTCAAGGATCTATGAGAACAGATGTCTATATCACTTCTCACTCGCTGTTTCTAACTGGACCACGCGCGCGCACACACACACTGCTGATGCCTGACGGCCATAGGTCAAAACACAAAATGCGTAATTCAAGATGTAGAAATCCGAAATCAGACTTCATGTTAATTAACCCGAAGCCACAATATGGGTTTTGAAGGAAAAAGTTGTATTAAACTGATGACAGGGTTAGACTTTGGAACTCAATGCATGTCCTGCACTGTACCTCGGGGTTGCTCTTTCTTGAATTATAGATTCTACACGATCATTTCTGACTGATTCCTTAAAAAGTATGCAGTGCACCCATTTGGGAGAAGTAACACTAAGGAACACTAAGGAACACCATCCCCATCTATGCACATTTTAAATAACTTGAAGTCCTCTGACTTTTCGCTAACTGAGCCGGGTCCTAAGATAGGTGTAGACTTTGGCAAGTGGGAGGGTGGGCGTTCTCCCCGCTTCTGTGCCCCCACGTCTCACTCCAACCTAGAATCATGCAGTCCTGGGAGACCAGTGTTCCTTGCGAGCGAGGAAACTGGAAACCAGACCCACCAGACCTACCTGATGGGATCAAGTACAGTTATCTGATCCTCATGTCATGGACTTGGATTTATCCTTCTCAAAGACATAGATGTTCAAACAGAGTGCTGCAAAGCAGTGGGGCCGGGAGCCACCTGGGGACACTCCCGGTCCTCTTGGAGCCAAGGCTCCTGGAGCGCCCTGGCCCCGTTCTCGGTGTTGTGGAGGAGGACACACGTGACACCCACCGCCACCCCCCACTACTGGTTCAGACATTCGCAATTTCGGAGTTACCCCCCAAGCTTTAAGTCATTGCACACTGCTCCCTTTGAGAAGAGGAGGTGAGGGCAAGGAAAGGGGAAGGAGGGAGAAGAAAGAGGCCAAAGATGGGGTGGAATGGAGAGGAGGAGAGAAAAACAAAAGATGATTAAAAAAATCGTCAAGAGCCAATTCCACCCGCGCCCCTGTGAACAAATTAATGCATCAAACAAAACATAAAATAGCACCACACTGAAAGAGCCATTACAAATAATATTAAAGGTAACAGTTGACTTGCTATTCGAACTCGGCCCGAGGCTGTATTTACCTGGACTGCTCAAGGGGCTAGCCCTGTCCCCCAGGGTCGGCACGGGACGGTACTGGTGGTTCTTTGAGCCTGGGTACATCCAGTGGTACCTGCCAATTTCCATTTCAGCTCTGCTGTTCACTGCCAATTTCAGGTGGCAAAGAGTCAGTGTCTCTATCTCCAGCAAAGGTTCTACATCAGCATTTACTCTCTTACCATACAGTTAAAGGAAACGACGAGTTTAAAAAACATGAGACTGAAATGCAACCTTTCCGTACCGGCTGATCACCGAGGCAGGAAGCATCGAGAACGCTGCAGTCTCCTCTGTTCTTGACGTTGACAAAACTCACCCAAACCGCCTTTTCCTTCCTTTTTGTCACCAGGATGTCCCCCCGCCTCCACCCCGCCCCTCAGAACATTCACTTTGGGCAGACGCTATTTAGGGTGGAAATCTGGCTTCTCCCAAGACTGCTGCTGGTCTTTCTGGTTGTTTCCCTTTTGGACCAACAGAGCGTCATAATCACGGCCTCCGTGGTGGGGCCCGGCTGCAGCCTTGAAAACCTGGCCAGTGAGCCCATGACTTGCTGAATCTTGGACCAAACTTCTGTCCTCCCACTGACACCTGCAGTATTCTCTGTCAGCTCGTCTTAAGCTCAGTACTTCGGAGTCCAGAATGTTCTGGATTAAATCCTGTTCCGATGACCTCCCAGTGTTTTAGAGAAAATGGGCTGCCGGTCTTGGGCTCCCAACCCCTGCTTCCTCACACACATGGTGACGAGTGGCCTCCTGGGAACTTGGGTCCCTGTGTCATAGAGCACTCTCTCTCCCACTTCTTAAGGGACTGGAGAAAAAGCTACGGGTCTGCCTGTGTCCCTGACCCAGAAAAGGCTGCTCGTAACTATGAGTGCAGCCACAGTCTTAAAATCCCTAAGAGCTCAGAAGGTCAAATATGCCAGTTCACGTATGCCAATCACACAGAACCTCACAGAACCAAATAAGGAGTTCGGGGGCACAAATATTTAAGGTGAAAAAGGGATTCTGATGTTGACAGTGGCCATGATTCCATCAGCAGGAGGTCAGAACGCTCCACAGGGCCCCAGAGCCAGCAGCCACAGACAAAGCAAATGTCGGACCAGGGGCACGGAGCACCTCGCAAAGCCTTCACAGAACCCCCTTGGAAGCGTGTGCGGTCTCCAAAAGCTCCCGGAGTTCTCTCCCACTGGTGAGTGGGGGCTTTTCTGGGTGCTGTTTCAGGGAAAGCCTTGATGGCTTCCACCAACTCTTAAAGGACATGTAAAGACGTTCAGAGATGTTCAAAAGCGGTTTAAAAAAAAAAAAAAAAAAGGATGCTAGAGCAAGGTCAGACCTGCGCAAGGACCTGCTCGCTGCTCTCTGGTGGTCAGCCCGCATTTACGGGGCGCTGGTGAGACACCAGGCGCCACGCCAAGCATGCTGCACCTGTTCCCTCCATCATCCAAGGTCAGATGTCTGCCCCCACTGTCCTATGACATCGGGGCTCTGAGGAGTCTACCTTTCCAGATGGAGGGAGCAAGGGCAAGAAGAAGGTCAGTCGCCCACCCCCCTGATCATGCAGCTAGGGGAGGAGGAGCCCGGGGCCACGCCTGGGCCATGTGACAACAGAGGACAGGCCTCGAGACCACCAGGCCGGCCCCCTGTGGCGGGCGCAGCTGCTCCAAGTTCCTGCTCTTTCGCGGAGGCAGCGGTCCGCCCGACAGGAGATTCTCTGAGGTCAGTGTGGAGGTGAGCTGTGCTTCTGTGCCTCCCCAAGAAAGGGCGCAGGTCCCAAGTGCCTGGTGTTATCTCAGGGTTCTGGAAAGGACTTAACTCTCAAGTTGCCCTGGGTTTAGAGCTCCGCGTCCCTGCCCAGGAGATGCTCTCTCGGATGCGGGTTGGGCTACGTTGTCTGAGAGCAACGACGCCCAGTCTTCACTCGAGCACTTTTGATCTGGAAATCTGTCATTGTCCTCTAAATACCATTTTTCTCGCCATGCCCAATGCACAGCAGGTGCCCCATCAACTGTCTGTTGGGGCAGTATCTGGTTGAAGGCAAGGCAGCACCCCGGGACCCTGTGGACCAAGATACGGACCTCCAGGTCCCCCACCACACTGACCTCACCCAGGCCAGGCCATGCGTCTCTACACGGACACAGCCATTCTCTGTTCTCCTCTCCTCATGCATGGGGAAGTCTCCAGACAGTCAGACAATCAGGCACAGGCTGCTAGGCAAGGACAATAAAGAACCAGGGACTGCCCAAAGCTTCTAGGTTTTCTGACCAAAACATGGCGGCCATGCCAGACATGCTTAGTTCAGCGTAAATACTGCCTCTCCAGCAGATGTGGCGATGGGGTCAGCAAGTGGGTGGCTGTTTTCCAGTCTTTCTGGGATAGGCCTTTTCACAACAGTAAATTTTTCCCCGTGAAAGAAAAGAAAATCATGTCTATTTCCCATTTTGGAACCAAATCTTGGGAGACGTTAAATATAAGACTAATTCTAAAATTTCAAAGAGCACGGCATACGTTTCGTTTAAAAAGGCCAGGGTCCCAACGTTTATGAGGGAGTCACAGGATTGCAAGGAGAAGCCTCGGCTCGAATGGTCTGTTAAAACAGTGTCGATGTGTCAATGCTGGGCAGCTGGCAAGAAATGGGAAAACGTCTGCACACAGCCAGGAAGGTCCCTGCTGAGGCCCTACCGAGGGAGGACGGCAAATATTCCCGCCAGGGAGCGGAAGCCAGGGATGGGCAAGAGACCTCCCAAGTCGGTGACATCTGAACTACTACAGACAGCTAGGGCTGAGGGGAGCCGTGGTGGCTAATGGTGACAGTCACAACCATGGGCGGTCATCACCAAAGGTGGGTATGAAGCAGACAATGGGGAATTGAGGAAAACAAAACGATGACTTGTACCTTTTTTTCCCATTTACTTAGAGAGTGTGAGGTATTTCTGCGACAAGGCTGGAATAACTGAACTGCGGGCCGGTCTACTTTCTGGCATCTATGAAATTATCACTGGAGCCAACAAAGTGTCAAAGACCGAGCTTCCTTCGAGAGACCATACTCCCTAGGCAAGGTCTTCGAAAGCTGGATCTATCGTCCTTCATTCGTGGGTATTATTTCAAATATTAAAGGAAAGCCCTAACACCACCACGAGAAATGGCAGAGGTCAGCCAACGATGGCCACCTGTTTTTGTCAATAAAGTTTTATCAGCACTCGGCCACATTTATTGGTTCATATACTATCCACGGCTGTTTCACGCTACAGCTGTAGATCTGAGTAGTTACAACAGAGACTGTGTGGCCTACAAAGCCTAAAATACTTATTCCCTGGCCCTTCATGGATGAAGCGTGCTGACCCTGGCTACGGAACGTGGCTGGTAAGGCTTGGATATAGAAAGAAGTCAACGCCATTAATCCAGTCGGCCTCCAAGACAGGAAGTTAGTTTATTTTCTCTTTTTCACACGTGTCTGGAAGAGACAGGTCCTTGGGCAGGCTGAGGAGGAAAGTTCTCCCCTCTGCTACTGTTGTCCTGCTATGTAATCCGCACTGAGATGGCAAAATTATGGTTAAAATCAAGATCCTGCTATACGTAATGGTCCCTAAGATGAGTTAAGGGCCCCTGTACTCCTGTGCAGCGTGCTGGGAAGATAGAGGATGGGTGATGTTTCAAAGGAGAGTATTATTAAATGAACGAATGAATGAACAACCAGGCACATTTGTGCAGCTGACACTGGAGCCTCCCTTTCTTACAAGCGAGTGTGTGTCGCCACAGCCATCCCTATTCCTGGCCGGCCATCTCACAGGGCTGGACATTTGGTCCCAAGGAGAAAAAAAGCAAGAACATGTCTCTGGAACAATCCCATCCATCACCAAGTCCCAGTGAGGGGAAATTTACGTCGTGGGGATGCTCACTGGCTGTTTCACACGTTCTCTGATACATCAAGGCTCCCAAGTCATGCCATCAAGATGATTTACTCTAAATCGACTTGTAGTTTCAAGTCATAGAAAAACGCGATTCATAACAGGACAATCGGAACTTGAGGTTTCCACCCAATTTCAAGCAAGGCAAATCTAAATTTCCAGAAAGGGGCTGGAATTCTTTGTCTCCTGAAATAGCAAGGCCAAACCTTACAAAATATGCTAATGGAAGCAACCATATAAAAGTAGGAGATGTGCCAAATGGCTCACTGAGATCTTCACCACGCTTAACTTTCTAAAAAAATAAAGTAAAATAAAATAAGGTAAAAGCAAGCTGTCTCATACCTACCACATACGTCCGGCACCATCTGGCCTGCCAGGCCTTTCTCTACAGCCTAGTCCCCAGACACCCTCTCTTCAAATGTCCTCCTTGGCAGATCCTTCGAGGGAAAAACTACATCTAAAACTTTCTCTGTACAGAACTCACATAATCAAGTTAGAAATTGTCAATAAAAGATCTCGAAATCAAATCACATCTACATCACCAGGAAGAGCATGACACATTAAATGTGTCCCTCAGGGTTTTTAGCTCACAGGCCATATATTCTAGAAGAGTTTTCTTCCTAAAAAAAAAAGAAGACAGGGCCCAGAGTGCACGCATTTAAACCGCAACAAACAAAACCCAACCTAAACACATAAGACATGACATTCGCTCCAAAAATTAAATGAATGTGTCAGTTTCTCTACCCAAGTCAACAATCTGAATTCGTTTCTTACACTGCTTACATCCTAGAGTTTATTTCCAATTACACATTATTTCCCATTTGCTACGTTGTTCTTCCTTTTTGGTTTGATGCCTGGAGCTCTCAAAATTATTTCAGTGGCAATTCCAGGCACTTTAACTACCTCGACTCTAATGGTTCCAGTAGATTCCAATTCCCTACATGTAATAAAAACAATTTGCATCACAGATTTTTTTCCCGCACAGCACAGCAATTGAATCAATTGTTTTTCTACCCCTTGACTGAGCACTCTCAGCACTTCGAGATGCACTAGTTTTCACAAATGAATGGACATCAAGTAATCCTCCACAGAAATAAATAGAAATCTCTTGATTGGTGAGGCCCATGATCTGGTTCTTTGATTCTGTCCTATTCAGTCCTTCCACTAACCTCACTTCAGTGAAACTCTTTATTCAGTCCTCACGCTTCAGTGGAATGTGTCCTATGTAAAAACCGTTATTTGTAATAACCTGGCATTTCTTACAGCCATCTGGGAAGACCAGCTTGCTTTCCCTAAACATTTCTGAATATCTCCTGAATACTTCTGGGGGAATTTTGACCATCTAAGTAGTGTTCTGTGGCAAGAGCCGTGAGGCAGTTTCAAACACACACACACACACACACACACACACACATTTTTAAAGGATTTGGATAATGTTTTTTGTTGAAATAGGAACAAAGTCCTCCCAATTTAAAGAAATAGCTCTCTTTGTCCTGCTGAAGGAAGTGAGGCCAACTAACGAAGTTGAGGTCAATTTATAAAGTTAAGTTTAATTTCTATTCTTAATCATAATCTAAATAATTCTCCAAAGAAGTAATGATCCAAAGCTAGAATTCCCACTGGGCAATAAGACCCCAGATTAAGAGGCAGGTATAGCCCTTAGCACCAACTACTAAAATCAAATGCAAAAGGAGGAGCAGAGAGGGGGAATAAATAGATGTAAGTGAAAAACTGTGTGGGAAGTGACAAAATGTACAGGATTAGATTTCGGAAATTAAATCCCTTGCTGAAAGGCTTAAAAGGAAAACACAAAAACCCAGATCCACCGGCTCAAGAATTATATAATGCCTTCTCCAATTATGTCAAAATTTTCAATGTACATTTCAAAGAAATCAACATTTATCTTGTATATTTCAAATGAAATCGGAGTGACAGGCAGGCAGAAACATTTGTGACTGTCACTTCATGCCTGTGTGTGTGTGTGTGTGTGTGTGTGCCCAGAATGACAATGGGCGAGCAAACTGGGAAATGACAAAGATGATACTTGTCTGGGTTTTTGACTTGGGTGCAGCTGGCACGTGAACTTGTTCGTCTAAATTAAGATGAGCAGATAAGCCATCCTCCAGATCGGCATAAGTGGTCCCGTAGTGACCACAGCCCCCGTGGTGGCAGCGGACACACACGCCCCGGCCTGTGTGCTTACTCACGCCTGAACTCTACATGTGACGGCCCCTTGTGTTCACCTGCCATTTCCAAATGACCTCCACAGCTAGTGTTTATCCATGTTGGCAATTTTTAAAGTTCCTCCAGGCATTGTCTCTTGCTTCTGATTTTGTCTCTGAAACCGTGACTAACTAGCTAATGAGGTTTTGCCTACAGACGGCCGATGCCGGTAGTACAGCCTGTAGATTCGGTGTTAAATAGTATTTAATTGCTGTAAAATAACAGCCGTCCGTACCTAAATGAGGATGAGCTATGCAGTTGTGCAGTAAGGATTTTATCCTGGTTTCATGCCCCTCGCTTGCTTTTGGAGAGGAAAACAAAAAAGGTATGGTTTTGCAGAGACCAAGATGGTTTTATTAACGGTTTTTCAATGGTTACTTTGATTTATTAATATGGCAAATACCATATTAATAAAAAAGTGGGCACTACATGAAATCATCTGTTTTAGGAAAACATCGCTGTGAACCGTGAGAGGCTTGTACGTGATTAGGCCCTTGCAAACTTCATCTCTCATCATCACGGAAATCAATTGTTACTTTTATCTCCATTCCTCAGCTTCATAAATACTCCCACAAAGCTTCTCTTATTGCTCTTTGGCCACTCATATAAATTAAAAATACATACATACGAGAAAGGGCAACGTTTCTGTTTTGTTTCATGGGGGGGGTGGAGGTAGGTTTCATGCAGGGATTGAATTTCACTGCCAATTTTAAAGTTACAATACTTAATGGCACTGAAATACACACTTCAAAATGGTTACAAACTTCATGTTATGCAGATGTCATCAGACTCTGAAATTTAATTAGTTGAAAAAATAATGAAATTGCGCTGCTTACGAAACAGTGTTATTAAAGTACCGTGTACGGGAGAAATTCTGCATAAACACAAGCAGCTTTCTACCCAAGCCTGCTGTTAGGCTCAAGCACATGAAATTGCCATGTTTGCAGGTGTAAAATGGTTGGCGGAACCAACATCTTCCTAAGTCAAACGGAGTTGTGCTCCCGCCCTGCAAAATCACTACTGTTTTGTGCCTGTCGGTCGATCTCACGGCCGTGGGAAATAACCTTGGCATGAAGGCTGGTGATATTATTAGAGCCACTGCAGGTGTAGTACGCGTTCCTGCACCTTGGGAGAGTCTGTAACTTTGCCTGCGGGAGACAGGTGAGCGGCATCTCACCGCATTGTAATTTAACAGTGGCTGAGCACGTTCTACGGGCTATCGCGCTTGAGATCAGTTTTTATCTAGGAAAAAAACAGATGAATTTTAACTTCTACTTTGTCATTTTTTTACTGCAAAGCACTTACTTCTCTAAAAAGGCCATTCCCTATGTCAGCATTGTGATAAGATTCCCCTGTAGGGTCAGGACATTTACCAATTCTCCTCCTCCAAATCTCCAAGTCATAAACGGCAGGGGACCCCCTCACCCCTCTCCATCAGCACCAGGGCCACAGAGCTGATGTCCCCTCTCTGAAGCTCCCACTGTAAATGGTTATCACATGTCACAGTCAGGACCCAATGCATGGAAAGAACTATCATACTCAATAAGAAAACTAGAAAATGTCCAAAATCACTACGGCATTAGCGGAACCAAAGCCATTTAGTTTGCGCCCCCCCCGCCCCCCCCAGTTCTTCCCCAGCATTAGCAGAAAACAACGCATTCCATGCCCCTGGAATATAACATGCAGAACGTGGGACTTAAGTTATGACTCATTATATTAATGGGAAAAAAAAAAACCCAAAAAGACCGTTTCCCCAGTTCAGCTACCCAAGGTGACAAAGTGCATACATCTTTGTGGGAAATCCCACACTA
>NW_019154136.1:3600566-3631580 GCF_002288905.1 Enhydra lutris kenyoni | reverse complement strand
ATTAAAGAGGGGAGAAAAAAAATACCTAAGAGGGAAGAAAACCCACAACATGGCCACAGCTGTATGCAGTGTGGCATCAGGATTATAACCCGTTCCCAGTCTGCAACCAACATTTGTGCCAGAAAGAGAAACTTGAGCTCGAGCCCAATTCATAAAAAGGTATCCCTCCATATTTAAAAGTAAGCATGACACTCTCCAAGTCCATCTAGCTGACATTTTGGTGACTTTTCGGAATGAAAATGAAAATAGAATGCTTTTCCTTACTGGCCATGACTAGTTCTATAGAGGATTTTATTCATTTAGAACCTCTCCCTCAAGGTCAAACAGGTGTTTTCAAGAGCGGTCTCAATGTTATCGCACCGATGACGGCTACCTGCCGGTTTCACGAGCCTCCCTGTGTATGTATCCAGACACTATGGGACCACAGTTCTCAATGCATCCATGCATAGAAAATTCTTTCTCTTGGTCATGAGCCATATGTTTCCAAGCATCGCTGGTTTCTGTGCCATGATTTAAGGATTTGGTTGACCCACTTCCCTTCACTGTCTCTATTAAAGATATTTATAGAAACTCAAGTCAACTACAGGGATGAATCCTCAAAACCACAGGGTGAAGGGTTCTCTGACCCTAGCAGCTGGCCAGCTGGGTGGGTTGAGTGCCCACCTTAGAAGCAAACATCAAGACAAGTTAGAGACCAACCCTCCCCCCCCCAAAAAAAAACCTCATCCAAGGTTTGAAGCTTTGTTGCTCAACACTTACAAAGGAAAAAAAAAACAAAAAACAGTGCGAGATCCCAAATCAAAATCCTCCAACAACCTGATCTTTTAATGCCTTAGTGTGAGATAATCCCCCAAACCTTCTACATTCCATACCTCTGGCCCCTGGTAAGCCAGAAAAGATTTTGAAAACTCGTTTAGCCTGTTTCAATGTTTTCTTCTGATGTTACTTCTCATTTTTCACCCTAACTATGCTCTGAGAAGTCCGCACCCACAGTCAACTATTCCTTTAACTGATGGCTCCGGACAATTTTACTGTCTCCTGTCAAGAGCAGTGAAAAGCATGGCGGCCTCAAACTTCAGACAAAAAGAAATTCGTCTGTGATCTAACTAAGTCCATGGGAAAACCTGATGATGCGTCCACACGGGATGGCCTTACGCATTTTTGCAAAGACTACGTAAGTGCATTCGGAGCAAAAGATGACAATTGTGACTTTGCAGTGGGCTTCTCCCTCGGCAGTTTAGTTTTAACAAAACAAAAATGCAACTCAGCACCAAAAGGGGCGATCACGGCTAGCTATGCAATTGGTTTTCTTTTAAAAGCGTCCAGCAAAACCACTCAATTATACACCAGATGGAACACTTTTGGCTCTTACTTAAGAATATTATTGTTAGATATTGTTAAAGGGGGAAGGCAGAATACAGAAGAGGGTATACATTAAATACAGAAGACCTTTTCAATTTAAGGACAACTCTGGTTCTGTATCACAGTCTTAGAAATCAAAACCACTGGACAAAATATTCACAAATTCTCTGGGTGATACCTTGATCTATGTTCCCCTCGAAGAACAACAAGCAAACGAGCAAGTCACCATTTCTGCCTTGCTCACAACTTTCCCATATTGTTTTCATTAGGCTGATAACAAAGGACCATTTGCTAAAAAGTTACCTCTACCAACAGCCTCAAAATCTCACTGATGTTTATGAAAAACCATCCGAGCTGGAAAAAAGCATGATAGAAAAATTGTCAACAGCAAGAAAGAAGAGCATACATTTATAACATTTCTGGGGTCTGCCCCCATTTTTGGCTGGAACGATTAGATACATATAATGAGTAGGATGGGAGAGGTCTTCATAAAGCTGGAAAATATTCTTTGAGCCCCCTGAGTTAAGTCAGTCTGACTGAAGGGCAAACTACTTCCGAAAGCCAAGACGGGAATAGCAAATACTGACACAAAATGGACATATTAGATCAGGCCACACAAAACTGTGAACACGGACTAAGAACAGAAGCTTCACAGGGTTCAACACTTGCAAGTTGTCTGCAGAATTCTAGCCAGTTCCATAAGCATGCATGGACTCGCCTTCCAAGCACTAACTTAACAAGACGGTGCCTGTCTCCGAGTCGCCCACAGACTGATGGGCCCCAGAGAAGCCTCTGAAACCAGGGTGATCCTAGTGGCTACAGGTCCTCTAGTATCACAACAAAGAAGATGAGAGGAGGGAAAGAGAACTTGGGGAAAGCTTTGCAGAGCAGACCTGAGCGGAGCTGGCTACTGCTGTATGGTTGGGAATGGCCAGGTAAGAGAGGGTAGGGAAGGGTGGAGAAGGGAAGGCAAGAGTAGAAAAGGACTGGGCAGGGCAGGGTGGATAAGAGCAGGGAAAGGTAGAGAAGGGAAAGGTAGAAGAGGGATGGGGGAGAACGTCCCTGGAAACATGGAAAAGCTCACAAACAGGAAAACGGTACTGTCGGCGTGTTGGAGAGGTGATTTTTCCAACAGAGGGCCCAAGAGCACATTGGGGGTCTGGAGCGTGTAGGAGCTGGAGGGTGGTAGACTGGGAAACAGGTAGGTGGACCACCTTGCTAATCCCAGAGGCAGATGGGGGAGAGAGGGAAGGCACGAGAACAGGTCTGACCTGTGCTTTACCAAGGTCATCGTGTTGGTCACAAGGCTGACAAACAAGCCACCGTGAGGGCCGAGCTCTGGCACCGGGGAACCCTGGTGACCTCACACTGGATACGTGCGCCTGGGAGCGGAAAAGGCACGAAAGGCAATCTGGAGTTTCCAGCGTGGATGGGTGAGGACATGGTCTTGGTCCCCTGGCACACCGGAGGTCCTCTGCAAATATATTTTAAATGATGGGTGAACAAATGACCGGTAAGAGACAAAGACTAAAAACACAGAGATGAGAATTTAAGGAACACGGTCTCTTGACTATAAAGGGAAAGGGAAACCGTAAAAGGGAGGGTCAAAGAGGCTAAGGGTGGAAAATGCGAGAAGCAGGGGAACGAGGCCAAAGTGGAAGGAGAGGAATAGAAGACGGTCCGCAAAGGGCAGAGCGTCGATTTGGGGACAGTCCTGTGTTGGGAGTGTCCCATGTGGTCCAATACCATAGAAGGAGCAAAGAGGATGAGGACTGACAAGCAGAAAGTATCTTTTTACCACTGCTCAGTCACTGGAACTTCCAGAAGAGTCTGCGTTGAGTGATGGCAGGGGAGGAACAAGACACACCTGGGGCTTCTCCACCGGCCTTCCTCTCCAGTTAGGATGCTCCCGGGGACACTGTCTTTCCATGACTACCTTCCCAGGTTTGTTCCCAACGGTTTGGGCCCGCACTTCCGCCGCGTGCTCGCTCGTGTGCAGGGTGGGCGGGTGGGGGGGGGGAACCACACCAGCAAGCAGCCTCACACCAGCGGGACGTCCTACAACTCAAGTCAGCTCTGACACTCGCTACCCAGGGGCAGCACTGGGGTCCCACAGGTTAAGGGCTCGGTCCCATAAGACTATTGTCCCCCGCCCCCCTTCCCCATCGCCACACACCCCTGCAAATTCAGGCGCCAATTCCAAGTCTGGCTGTCACTCAGCTACAGATCGGAGGCTCCAACGACCCCCTTCCTTCCTGGATTCAATTAATTTGCTAGACCAGCTTCTGGAACTTAGAGGAACATTTTACCTACTAGGTTTGGGGTTTATTATAAATGATACAAAGGACACTAATCAAACGCTAAATGAAGAGATGCACAGGGACAAGGTAAGGGGAAATGCACCAAGTTCCAAGCCCTCTCCCAGCACAGGACTGTCCCCAAATCTCCAGGTGTTCACCGAACCCTGTCCTTTTGGGTCTTCATGGAGGCTTCATTACAGAGGCACAATTGATTAAATCATAGGCCAGAGGTGGAGATTTGGGTTAGAGGTTGGGGGAGGGGGGGCATGAGGCAGTGGGACTGGGATGGAAAGTTCCATCACTCTAATCATAGTTGGCTCTACTGGTAGCAGACTCCCAACCTTAGCTTTCAGAAGTCAGTCACCTCATTAACATAAAAAAGACACCTGTGTGGCTCTCCATTGCAGGAAATTCCAAGGGTTTCAGGAGCTCTGTGCCCTCAGTGAAAACCAAATGTGTATTTTTTTTTTAAATAATAAATCACAATTCCACATGGCTCCTAGTAAATCTGCCTTACGTATCTCATATGTCTGTGATCCAAATACGGATGGCAGTGTAGAACATATCAAGACCACGGTCAGAGATGCTCATGTGGGCCACTATGGATGTCGTCCTCATCAGGTGACCGGTTCGTTCGTTTGATCGTTCACAAGTTCATTCATTCGTTCACTCATTCATTCAACCAAGGTTCATTAAGCACCCACCGCAGGCCAGAAAGTGAGTCACCATTTTATGTTACGTGGCTGTGACTATTCAGTCAACTGGGAGTTGACTGAGAATAGGATAAACGCATGAGACTGCACAATACTCTACTTACATAGTCTTATCAAGGTCACGAGGCTACCCATCAAGTTTGTCAATGCCTACTCCTTCTGATGTGGGAAACAGAGGCAAAAGAAAAAAATGAAATGTCCTTACCGTCCACAGCCCATTGACAAGTCATTGCAACAGGCAGAGTGACCTCCCTCTAGAGACTCAGCTGCCTCGATGTTGACACTTTGCCAAGGGCAATCTTAGCCCACCACCTGGGATCCTTTAACATACAGAAATTCGAGGCACCTGGGTGGCTCAGTGGGTTAAGCCTCTGCCTTTGGCTCAGGTCATGACCTCAGGGTCCTGGGATCGAGCCCTGCATCGGGCTCTCTGCTCAGTGGAGAGCCTGCTTCCCTTCCTCTCTCTCTGCCTGTCTCTCTGCCTACTTGTGATCTCTGTCTGTCAAGTAAATAAATAAAATCTTTAAAAAAAACAACAACAACCATAAATTCCTCTGGAAACTTCCTTGATCTCTACCACCTTGATCTCTACCACCCCCCCCCATGTGTTACTGATCAACCCCCAAGCATACAGCCCGCTGATACACCTCTGAAAAATCCCATGACTGAGTTTTTACAAGAAACAGTAATAAATGACCTTTTCCTAACAATAGCTAGCCCTGTCAAGGTCCTGGAAACCTTGTTTCCAAAATACCTTGGAGACTTACACCATCCCTAACTTCTTCCACTTGAAAGTATATAATCAGTCACCCATCACAACCCCAGTGCCGCTCTTTCTGTCCGGGGGTCCTGTCTCGGGGTGTTAATTAAACCACCTTATTGCACCAAAAATAGTCAAGAAGTCTTTCTAGACCATTCCCTTCTGAACCCCAACAATTCCACATCATTTCCACTTTCCTGAAATTATATTATAGGTTTCTTCTGGCCTCAGAATGAGTCCCCGGTGGGGAGTCATTCAGTCACCAAGAGGGATGTTTCCATATTTATTCAAACTACTAATTCCTCTGAAATCTGCACATTTCCACCAATGGTTTTCCCCCAAAAGCCCAGCCTCTTAGTATCTGAGATGCAGCCTCCTAGTGGCCCCACATCTCCAGGGGACAGACCCTTCTTCCTCTCCTTCCCACTCTTGTCACTGCTTTTTTTTTTTCTTTTCTTTTCTAAGATTTATTTGAGAGAGAGCAAGCATGGGGTGATGAGGGGGGCAGAGGGAGAGAGAATTTCAAGCAGACTCCCCACTGAGCGTGGAGCCTGATGTGGGGCTCAACCTTACAACCCTGAGATCACGACCTGAGCCAGAACCAAGAGTTAGTCACTTAACCGACTGTGCCACCCAGGCGCCCCACTGACAGTTTTCTTTACAGATCGTCTCTCTTCTCCCGGTGGATGGATGCTCCCTGCTTTCTAATGAGCCCGCACGCCCTCCCGGTTCCCCAAGACCCCTCTTCTCACCCCCGAGTAAGTAGCTAAGACTGCATTTGTGAACATCATGATGACCGGATCCAAACCAAGACAAGAAACTCGCAGCCAGTCAGTTTTTTAAGCCCCATTCTTTCCACACGGTTTCTGGGGCCTTCTAGGAGGCCTTCTAGGCCTCCACATGCCTCACGTAATTTACAGGCCCAGGCGTAAGCCTTCCTGTGCCCCCCAAAGGAAATTGGTCCCCAGAAACAGCCTCACTTCACATTCTAGTGTGCTTGAATGGATGCATTGTAAGTAAACTGTGTTTTCAAAGAAATTTTTGTGAAGTGACTCCTATTTCACATTACTTCCTATGATAAAATTTAAAGAGGTGTTCCAGCAGCAAGTATCTGAGCCTTGGAGGGAGAAGAATTACAAAGAGCACAAGAATTCTTAAAGCTTACCTTTAAAGCAGAAAAGATACTTTTAATATAAAGTAGCAATAATATTCAACGTATGAATGCATCTGTGTTCTGTGCAAAATGTCACATAAATTAAAAACCACCAGAACTAGAAACAGAGAGCCGGAAATGGGGAACAGGATTGTTTAGAATTCAGTCTTTTTCATAACTGGACCTGCCCAAAGCTTTATCGCTTTGGGCAAGACTTTGACCTCCCTTTATCAGAATGAACTTTCTGATTTCACATCCAGTGTGGGTTTATAAGGCCTTTTGATTTCTCATGCCCTTTCCTGATTAACTCAGTCCCTCCTCTATATTGTTGTACTTTCCTTTCCGGGAAAGGAAAGCCCTCTGAAGGCTCTAGGAGAGCGTCTTTCCCTGTCTCTTGTCACTTCTGGTGGCTCCCTCTAATCCCTGGGCTTGTAGATTCAACATTCTGACCTCGGCCTTCATCATCACGTGGCGTTCTCCATGTGTGTCTGTGTCTCTTCTTCTAAGGACACAAGTCACATTGGACTAGGGCCCTCCCTAATCGAGGATAGCCTCATCTTAATGGGACTGCATCCACAAAGACCCCATTTTCAAATAAGGGCATATTCACAGGTATCAGAAGTTACGGCTTCGACATTTTTTTTCTACGGGACACGATTGGGAGATGGTCCAGAGGGAAGAGCCTACGGGGAGGCCAACCACCTCAGGAAGTTGGAGGTGATCCCGGGCAGGGCCTGTCCCAGAGGGGGAGGAAAGTCTGAAAAGGAAGAGGTGGTCCACAGTCAAGGCAGCCAGAACGCGTAGACTCGGCAAAGGCCACGGACATGGAAAATTCCAATTTCCTTACCAGCATCGACAGCAAGATTAGAATGGAAACCAGTGAACTGAAGGGCTGGGAAGCAAAGAGGAGAAGCCAGGGCAGCCGACTTTCTAAGGAAACTGGGTAGTGACAGGAAAGTGAGAGAAAAACGCAGGCGGATGAAGGGGGAACACAGGAAGAGTCCACGAATGTTTCATGCTGAAAAGGCCGCGGCGGGGGAAGGAGATTTAAGGTGCCAGTGGATGAGGATAAATGAGGACTCGAGATCCCAGGCGAGGCGGGGGCCAGCTGTGGGAGGAGGACAGAACGCTTCCCCTCTGAGGTGGGAGTGAGGAAGCAGGAAAGGGGGTGAAAAGAAAAAGATGGTCCAAGATGTAAGGGATTCCATCTTGGAAGAGGCGGCCAGGATGGGGATGGGGAGGTGAAAGGGGACGGGGGCGGAGCTGTGAAGGGGCTTTTGTTCCTGGAGTCATTCCATGTCAAAGCCCGAAGAGGGAGGGCCCACAGCCCTGTGTTAGGGGCGACATAATGGGAGGGGAGGCTTGGTCTCAGGCGAGTCCAGATCGCTTGGAGACTGGAGTGGGACTGAGTCTTTAGGGGATCGGGGACCCCAGGGAACACCGGGGATCAGAGAGCGGGAGGGGTGCGGGGTGGGGTAGGGAGATAAGCAACACCCTTGCTGTGTGTCTCATCACACTGGAGGGAAGCAGGCCCCAGTGCCATGGAACCACACCGGAAGCCCAAACAGCAAGAGGCCGCGATGGGAGGAGGTGGTTTTGATTAAAAAGGCAAAGTTTCTCCTCCTTCCTGAGCACACAAGGCACACATCCGGAGGCAGCTGATCTACTGAGAATGAGCTTCCTGACTAATTATCACGTCCCTGGGGAGCCCCGATCCCTTGCCAGGAGCGCTCCCCGCCAGGGCTCCGGATGAACCCGGCCCCCGCGGACAAGGACGGGGCTCCCGGGGTCCCAGGCACGTCTCCGGGGCAGCTCCTGCCCGGCTTGCCAGAAACCACGGCGGCTGGAGTAGTCTCTCGCCCAGAGAGAGCTGGTGGCTCAACCTGCCTTTCCTTGCCCCCAGCCCCGCCTGACGCAGGTGGGAGACAAAGACTCTTGCCAACCCGGCCCCCCCCCCCCCCCGCACACTGTACCACCCCCACGAAAGCCAGACATTTTCAAATTCAAGGTGAACTCACAAGACACGCGGGCTGTGAAAATCGTCACAACAGAGGCTGGAAAGTCATGGGATGGGCCTGGCAGCGGGGGAGAGAGCTGATGGTACCCCCTTTAAACTCTGGGGCATCCCCGTGAGTTTAAGGAGGCCTTACTGTCGTCCAGACACGGGACTCACCATCTCCTTGCCCTACCACGGAGTCAGTGTGCGGATTAGCGGGTTTCTAGCTCTTAGGCTGCTGAGTAAAGGCAGGAAAGCACACACCGCACCCCCCACCCCATGTACCTCTTGGGGGAATGGACCCCTCCAAACCCATCCTCCACGGTGCCCACTTCCTACCAATCCGAGCAAGAGGAAGCACGAAGCGCGCTGGGGGCCGCCTCTCTTTTCCCGGGGGTGGGGGGCTTCATCCTCGCTCCTCCGCAGCGGTCTCCTAACCGCCCCCCCTCTTGAACAGATGGAGAAACCAAGATCAAAGGCAGCCCGAGGGGCTTGGCCAAGGTCACACGGCAGGTCAGAGGCTGAGCTGGACCTGGACCCAGGCCACTGGAGGCCAAAGTCAACCACCCTTTGGTGAAACACAGGGCGGCATTCTTCCCCAGGGAGTGGGGGTCCCGCGCCCACAGCCCGACCTGCCAGCCCCCGCGGCCCAGCTCTACCGCTGACCGACCTCCCGAGGCCACAGGACCCTCCTGGGCCTCAGCCCTGCCACCCATTCAACAGGCTCACAGAGAGCCTCCTTCACCAGGAGCCAACTATGGTGCATAAAGTCTCCACGACGCCCCTTATGTGGCACGTTGGAAGTGCTATTATTTCTATCCTTTCAGATCTTTCTGTGTCTCCCGGTGGGGGGGGGGGGGTCATTTCAGAGCCCTTGTTTGGCTTGACTGGATTTTTAAGGGCACTCCTGACTCCCACGTCCCCCAACACCTCCCCGCGGAGGTTCAAGTCTGTGATTAAGCTCCAAATAAATAAATGGAGCTAAGGAGAATAAGGCAATGAGATTAAAAAAGATGTGTCTCCAAGGGCATTCTTTAACAAATTGTCAAAATTGGTTTCTGGAATCTGGAGGACATTGCTAACACCTGGGTACTCAGAGCCAAATTAGATTTGCCTCTGATTTTTATTTTAAAAAAAAAAAAAAAAAAAAAAAAAAGGACACAGAGAGCCCTGCCCTCAAGAAGGGCCTCAAAATTGGTTTAATGCTCTGAGGTCACGGTCTCCGAATTCCGCATAATTTCATCTTTAACTCTGTATTTCGCAAGTGCAGCCCGATCGGCCAGTGGAGCTGGTGCCTGAGTGGAGGAGCCCCGAGCTCCTCGCCATCCTCCTGGCATGTGACATTCGCGATGGCCGGTGAGCACAGAATTCCAACAGGCCCACAAGGCGGGGAAAGTTCTGTGAGATTCCAAGGTAGTACAAGGGAAGGGTGCCATGTTTCCTACTAAGCAAGCACCGGCTCTGTTGCTCGCCATCCTGAGGACTTGGGCTTCTCACACCTGAGCCTCTCTGCTTTCTCGCTGGTCAGAGACCGGACAAGATGCTTCGTGAAACCTGTCCTGGTTCTAAGGTCCACTGGGCCTTAAGTGACCAACCAGTTCAGCAGGACGGTTGTAAGAAGTAAAAGAAGCTCGCGTAAGGACTCCTGCAGCACCCCCGTTCTCCATCACTGTTCCTGTCCACCTAAGTCGTGTAACTGTGCAGGACAAATGACCTTTCACCTGCTCGAAAAGACATCTCGACACCCAGCATGGATTCCACCAGGCTCCCGGCATTCTTGGGGCGAGATGCCAGCGACTGGTTCTTTGGAAGCTTGGGGGGATAGCTCAGTTGTTCTCAGCTCTGATGTCACTGACCCGTGCCCTTGAACCTCTCAAAGTGGTCACATTATACTGATTTTCTTCATATGCTGAGAGCGCAAAGACAATGGAAACCAGTCAAACCATGACACCAAGACAGTTTCTGACAAAATTTAGACCCTTATCACTCACTTAAAAATATATTTCTCAAACAAAAGGGATAAAACTCAGTGCCCTTCCATAGACTAGTATGAAAACTGAACTTGACATTCTAACAGGCTTTGGTCCGTCCTTCCTCCCGCCGCAAACACGAATCTGGTAGACAGTTTCAGTGGAAAATTGGTAAACCAGTTAATGATTCATGGGCCAGGGATCACATTTTGTTGTACCCCCGAAACAGTCTATTTATGTACTTTTTAACAATGAAAAAATAGGCTACTCATAGGCTAGGAAGACTATGGTATTTGTCAGCCTTTGAACTGCTAGGAGGATTAAGGGGATCTGGGTGAGCACGTGGCTATCACCTTCCCCTCCTCTCCTCTAGACGTGACCTTCCTGAGCCTGCCTACTCAGATGGACGATGAACGACTCAGAGAAGCAGCCTCACCCCAAGTGATTCTGATCTACACACTGAAGTCTGAAAAACCACTCACACACAGCAGAGTATGATTACCCAGAACAGAGCTTGGCAACCTCTTTGAAATTTGCCAGGAGGTAGCTTGACAGAGTCTTTGAAATTGACTTTCCGGTATTAGAATGCCTGCTCTTGCTAATTTGGGGAAACACTCTAGACCTGGAGATATGTCATTGAAGAGCCCTCACATGGAAGTCCCCAGAAACCCAGTGCCTTGGTGGGTCAGCCACCGGTGGGCTGGAGTTTGTAGAATATAGGACTTGCACAAAAACATGAGCTATTTCATCGAGTCTAAGGCTGATGAAAATCTATACTAAAGAAGATCCCCCCCCACCGCCACCGCCAGTCAAAATTAAGAAATAAAAAAATAAAAAAGACCTCCCAATCACATACTTTTAAACACACATTTTTTTTTCAAATGCAATATTTTATTAAATCGCCTCTTCTGTTTATTTTCAGCAATAGAAACTAGAAGCAGGAGGAACTCAGATAGGTCCTTCACTCTACCACTATGGTGGGCTCTCGAAGTTGGAAACCACTGAGACCGCTTGAAATAACAACCCATCCCTGCCTGGTCAGATGGAAGCCATCCCAGTGTGTAGAAAGGACCATCAATGGAGAGTCTAGGTGAGCAATCTCATTGAAAGCTACTAATACAGTATTTTACACCATTAAATCGCACGTTATGTCTTCCTACTGGGGAATATACAGATTCTGAACATCTCCAAGAAACGACTTCGGTATAGTTTCCGACCTCAGGAATAAACACAGACCACAAAGCCCATCAGCTGCTGGGTCTCCATGGCTGTGGCTAGGACACAAATTGGCCACACCATTGCTAAATGTGAAAGTTTACGATTTTGTCAAAAATGGAAAATCGTGCCTCTAGACCCCAAAAGTGTACAGCAGGGTCCTGAGAGAACTCTTGGCCATGACCGTAAAACTGCTATGGACAATCGCCGTGAGGCCAGACAGACGCTGAGAAGGGACTCAGCGACCACCCCATGATTTGAAGACAGAGCAGAATTCTTCCACAATGACCCCACAAGCCACTGGATAAAACCCTTCCCCTGTCTGAGGGAGTAAGATAGTGTGTGATGTTGGCGACGTACAAGAATTCTTTAAAATGTGTTCATTCTAGGGGTGCCTGAGGGGCGCAGTCGGTTAAGCGACCTGACTCTTGGCTTTGGCTCAGGTCCCGATCTCAGGGTCATGACATGGGAGCCCTACGTTGGGCTCCACGCTGAGCACAGAGCCGGCCTGGGTTTTCCTCTCCCCCCACCTCTGCCCCTCCAGCTCATGCTGTCGCTCTCTCTCAAATAAATAAATCTTTAAAAAAAAATGTTCATTCTATGTTCTCCATCAACAAACAGTTTGAGGTCACTTAATCATATACTCGAGCGGAATCAGAATGGGCTAATGTGATTTCGAAGTGGCCGCCAAATGAGGGGGTCAATTCAGAGAGGAAGGTGACCAAGTACTATGTCACTGGGCTCTGCCCTCCGTCTGCCACGGAGGCGGCAATGTCACCCAGGGCCCAGAAAGCACAGGCCATTTTCCTTCATTTTACCACCTGGGCATTTAAGATGAAGTCCCTGTAATCAACCTAGAACTTCCTCACAGAAGCCCCACGAGAAGAGTTTTGTTCAGTTCTTCCCTGATTTTCCAGTCCAGCTTAAAATAAATGTCACGCACACACAGAATTCTAAAAGCAGGAGGAAAATTTTTAAACCGTCTAGCTCTTCTCTCCTTTTCTAGTCTGTAATTGGAAAAGACAGGAGTAAAGATTGAGGTCTCTTGACTCACAGCCAAACATGCTCTTGTTTTTGCCTGATGCATAATTATCAAAGTAAATATTCTGTTAGGATGAGGCCCAACCACCAAATCGGCAAAGCACGCACTCGACAGAGAAAATTCTTCCTAAAATACACATTTCATCTTTGCAAAGAAACACATGCATGAATTTTACAAAATACCTTTTAAAAGTAAAATCGTACTGGGCCAAGACAGTGTAACGGAAAAGACAACATAAATCTTTGGAAATCAATGCTTGTTAACATCAATTTATCTCTTTAATGAAAAGCCACTGATAAAGCACGCCATTGGATTAAGTGAGCTAATGCATGCCACGGGCTTTGCACAAGAGCTGGGAACACTCAATAAAAAGTAGCTGTTATGATTAATAGGCAGGACCAGAGTGGGGTTGAAAATGCTTTTTTCACGAAGGCAATAAAGCTCCAGGATGGAACTTGTCAACCAGCCCCAGCCACGGGATAATGCATGGGTATGGGTCACCTGCTCCACCCGCTCTCAGGGGAGAACTGAGGATTATGGGAAATTCCCAGCTCCCCAGCGGAGATCTCACTGATTCTTGCCCACTCAGAAAAGTAGATCAAAGTGCAAGGGAGGGATGGCAGTGTATAGTAAGAACAGATGCATACACTTATCCCGATAAAAAGGAAATCTATGCACACCTCCATGCTTTCTTATTAGCAACAGATTGGAACCTCTCACCAAGAACTGCAGCGTGAGTGTGATCCATCCCACAGCTCAGAATGGCTGCTTTGGGGGCGCCTGGATGGCTCAGCGGGTTAAGCCTCGGCCTTCGGCCCAGGTCATGGCCTCAGGGTCCTGGGATCGAGCCCCGCATCCGGCTCTCTGCTCAGGAGGGAGCCTGCTTCCTCCTCTCTCTCTGCCTGCCTCTCTGCCTACTTGTGATCTCTCTCTCTGTCAAATAAGTAAATAAAATCTTTAAAAAAATAAAAAAAGAATGGCTGCTTTGGGGGAACATGAAATGCCACTCAGCACTTAGAATGTTTTAAAAGAATCCAAGCTGCTGTTGCTGTTGTTTTATCACCAAAGAAGAAAGCCTCCCCGATGTTTGTAATGACAGAGAAAAATAAGCAAATTCCTGATTTAGGTCGATTCCTCAAGTCCCAAAACTAAACTTGAGTTTGTAGCCTTGTTTTTTTAAATGCCTGTTTCTGATGGTTGGCAGAGAAAGGATAAATGGAACACGGTACTGTGAAACTCACGTGTATTTAGAAAATCTAACAGTTTAATTTTTTTTTTTTAAGATTTGAGAGAGAGGTGCACACGGTGGGGGACCAGGTAGGCAGAGGAAGAGAATCTCAAGCAGACTTCCTGCTGAGCATGGAGCCCACACTGGGCTTGATCCCACCACCTCTGAGATCACAACCTGACCGGAAACCAAGAGTCAGAGGCTTAACCGACTAAACCACCCAGGTGACCCATGGACATTTTTATTTCTAACTGGCCACCCTGATAATTAGCTTGTTTAAAATGTCAAAAATCCTATTCACTGTGTAACTTCTTCTGCTGCTCACAGAACAGCTTCATGGGTGAAAGTGACAGGTAATTTGTCACATTCACTCCCAATACCTGATCAGTCGGTATGTTAATTACCTGGTGTATTTATTCCTTTTTAAAAAGTTATTTCTTTCTCACTAATGACTGCTAATTTGGTAATATTCAAAAAGAAAGGAGATCTCAATTTCAAACCTGTTAACCCCAAACTTGTTTTAATACATTCAGTGGGGTAAAGACAGAAATTACTTCATAGTTTATAAACTGTTATCGTGAATAAAAAGCAGTCAGTTCATTTATCTGCTTTACTCCCTCTCATTTGGGCTGCCCTCATGGTTCTCGGTCTGAAACCTCTGCCTAAAATCTCACCTTCTGAACTTCTCAGCCAGAACATCTGTATTTCTTTCCCTTTGTTTCTCATTCAAAAAAAAAAAAAAAAAAAATCCAGATACTTCATTATTTCTCAATTAAAATTATACTAAGGCTTACAGTTGAAACGGCACAGAAGGTGATGAAGGCCAATTCTTTCCTTTTTAAAGACTTATAATTTACTGCTAGCAACACCGAAAAGCAGTTCCAAACCTTTTAACTCTTCCTACCTCTTTGGTTTGCTCGACACCCATTTCTCAAGCTCCAGCCACGTGCCAGGGATTGTGCGGGGCCCTGTGAGGCTAAGAAGAGAGTGGGGGTGGTTTGCCGTCTGATCAGCTAAGGGGATCTTGGGAGCAGAAGGACACAAACATTCGCTTCTGATGAGCAAATAGCAACCTACCCCATGGTGTGAGGGCACCGTCACCAGAATGGACAGTCCACGAGCACAGGTTTCACACCCAATTCGTTCCCCAGCACGGGCCCAGCATCTGGCAAGCACTATGGGTGTCACTGATGGGACAACCAGAGGGACCAGGTTCTCAGCTTCCCAGAACACACACACAACCCGCTGTGGGAGGACGGGAGGAACTGGGGGGTGGGTGGCTACGGGGCAGTGACAGAACAAAGCTCATCTCACAGGAGAATGGCAGTTAAAGGCTGGGGGCAGGGCGCGAGCGCCAAGGAGGACATCTGGAGGAAAGACGCCCTGGGTGGGTACCTGAGGGATAGGGAGCAGTGGGGATTTCACACTGTCTTCATGAGCCCCAGGCCCCACTGTACGAACTGGGAGTTCACCATTTTCCCCAAAGCCACCTGGGAAGCAAGTTCCTCAAAACCTCTAATGAGGACCCAGATCTTCACCTGCAGAGCCTGGTCATATTCAGTCCACACACCTTCAAGTGACATAAGAGAGTAAATAAGAATGTAGCAAAGTGGGGCATTAACTGTAGGTCAGCGTAGATAAAAGCTAGTCCCTTACGCGTGCCTTTCTCAAAGCCAGCATTATACAAGACTTCTTCCAAGCTGCCACCATTATCAGCGGCTGCCTGAACCCTTCACTCTACAAGGGGTTTGTGTATCTGAGTTTCAAAACGGGGGCAAGAAGTCTCGTTTGCAGGGGTTTGCTTAACCCCCAGTTTCATTCAACTTCTACAGTTTAAAAAAAGATGTATTTATTTGTTTTACAGAAAGAACTCATGGGGGGAGGCAGAGAGGAAGGGAGAGGGAGAGAGAAAGAATCCCAAGCCGACTCCAGGCTAAATGTGGAGTCTGATGTGGGACCCAATCTCACAACCGTATCTGATCATGACAGAAGCCAAAACGAAGTCAGGTGCCCAACCAACTGAGCCATCCAGGGAACCCCTCAACTTTTGCATTTTTGTTGTGAAACGTGTGAGTGGATGATCACTGCTAGATGTAGAAAAAAAATGCTGAACAAGGGGCACCTGGGTGGCTCATTCGGTTGAGCAACTGACTCTTGGTTTCCCCTCAGGTTATGATCTTGGCGTCATGAGATCAAGCCCCACATGGGACTCTGCACTTAGCACAGTGTCCTTAAGACTCTGTCTGCGCCTCCCCTCCCTCTCTAAAATAAACAGGATCTTAAAAAAAAAAAAAAATTCTCAACAAGATTCTGTATTAACACACACACACGCACGCACACACGCTACCAAGAACAAGGTGGCTCTTGAATGCCGATCTTACACCACCTGTCGAGGTTAAACAAATGAACAAAACACGTGTTAAACCACTGCTTTCTGATTTTCTGATGCGAGTTTGAATGAGACAAGTCTTGGGCTTGCCACCATCACCAGTTGGTACTTTAAGTCACTAAAATTAGGTGGCGGATCTGCTTCTTCACCGTGACTTCCTTGACCCACTGATTTTAATCAGAAAAATAGATTAATGGTGGCTGCTGAGCGAGCAGCTGTGATTTTAATGCGAAACCGTGCTTACCATACCAATGAACAAAACCCAGACCTTAACTGGAAGAAACAAATCCACATTTAAAACCTGCTTGTGTCCGGTCCGGGAGCTACTTCTCTTGGAGAGGTGAACAAATGAGCTCTAACCGCGGTTTCTAGCCAATGAAGTTCCCTGGGTGTGAATAACATCCCCTTGTTTACAGTGCAAAGATTAAGCAGCTTTCCTGAATTTATGGTCAAGAGAAACAAAGATGCCACCGCAATGGAGACATCCTATAATTCTGTTCCGCACGGAAGGCGTGCCCCTATCAGTATCTACTAAGCACTCAGCACAAACCTAGAATTCAATTAACATTCATTTTCTAGCTTCAAACGGTGGTAGAAGACTCACGATCACGTGCGGCATAGCCGCCACTACAAGTATACATGACAAATATACAAATTGCCTCCAATGAGTCATGTGAAATTTCAACTGGGAAGCACTTTTGTTGGTCTTAATGGCTATTTGGCTATGCATGTATTATTCCTCAGTTATAAAATTCGCACATTTAAAGAACTAACTGAGCTAAACCATGCCCACAGGAATTAAATCAGTGCACTTCCCCGCATAAAAATCAGCCATTCGGAGCAGGAAGGAAAACATTTTTTCCTATTGTTGAACGTGGGATTCCACATCCAATACTGTCATCCTACTGTACAGGGATCCTGGCTAACTCTGCCACCTAAAAATCAAAGTTGAGGGGCACCTGGGTGGCTCAGTAGGTTAAGCCTCTGCCTTCGGCCAGGGTTATGATCTCAGGGTCCTGGGATCGAGCCCCACATTGGGCTCTCTGCTCAGCAAGAAGCCCGCTTCCCCCTCTCTCTCTGCCTGCTTCTCTGCCTGCCTCTCTGCCTGCCTCTCTGCCTACTTGTGATCTCTCTCTCTGTCAAATAAATATTTAAAAAAAAAAAAAAATCAAAGTTGAACACAGACAAATCTAACTACACATCCAAGGACAGCACCAAATGACTAAGCTGAAGACAAGACAAAACAACAAATTAAAGCGCGAGAAGGCTGCCTTGGCGAGCGCAGGGATCTGGATAACCCTGCAGTCACGGCCTTGACTTAATCAAGTTTTTGCCATTTCAAACGGCCCATTTCTTTTTTTCTTGGCTCTGCCTTGTAAGTTGCCTACCCCGCCACCCTGAGTCCCTAGCACACAGTCTTCCTGCAAGGGGGCGGCCTCAGTGCCCTGGAGAAGAGGGCTGTCTGGCAACAAGGGGCAATGCCTGGGTTGGGGGTGGGAGGACGGAGCAGACCCATGAGAACCCACTCAGCTCCGCGCAGCCCGCAGCCCTGGGGGGCGTCACGGGTGAGCGGAGCTGCCGCCCTATTCATCCCTTTTGTCCCTGCACAATACGGACCGGGAGCCTGCCCCGATCATCATTCATACTGCAGCGATGACAGGCCCAGAGAAGACTCGGGAGGGGACATGGGCCCCAAATTAGCATATTTCTCCCCTCCACACAAAGGAGGCTTTTAAGCTTCTGTTTTTTAAAACCAGCGGAGGGAGAGGAGGAGGGGAGAGGGCTGGGCTGCTCTTAGCAACAGTGTCTGAATGTAATGATTTGCCTCCCTCAAAGCGACTTGCAAGTTTTTCAATTTCCTTACAGCAGGTCTCCTCTCAAATGGCCTCGAAACTTAGCAGAAAATATTTACTGGGCCACTAGGTAATAAACGTCTTCCCTCTCATTATTAAGTTGCAATTAAACTCTGATTTTAAAAATTAATTATAAACCCTAAACTTCCTCTTGTCCTGCTGTGGAGTAGGGTACCTCCCTTGCTCCTGGAGAAATTTGACAAAAAGAAGAAATTCACTTACTGTAATACTTATTGCGGGGAGGGAGGCTCGGAGGGGACGCCCTTGCCAAGTTTATTTATATGTTTTTGATCTTCAGTAATAAAAAGGGCAGGGGGTGGGCTGAAAGGCATCAGGAACACCCTGATGACCTTGAGACAACGGACCACGGGCTGGGAGCAATGACTTCACCTTGCCTGGCAGGCTGTGTCCCTGTGTTTGCTGAAGACGTCACCTTCGTCTTTGCTAAAGGAGAGCCCTAAAGCCGCAACAGGCTCGGGCTGGCAGAGCAGACAGGAACATCTGAAAGGTCATAAAAACCATATCAACCCAGTAAACCTCTAAGAGGCCAAAAAAATGATTTGTGTTTCACTCCACCAGATATTAATTCTCCAAGAGATGGAATCTCAATTCAAGGGGGAGAAATGACTTCTCTGGCTCGGAATGAATGTTTTGAAAGGGCTCTGCCCCTTAACAATAACTCCAAACCATCAGAGGTAATTAAAATGACGCCCTACTCCACACAAGCTCTGGTTCCTTCGTTATGGCTCGGGCTGATCTTCAAGGTCCCAGGGGAGGGAAGGCCGGGGAGGCTGCGCGCAGTTAGAGCTCCTTCCTGAGGACCAAGATGGAGCCAGGCACCCGCTCGGGCTAAGCTTGGCTCTGGAAGGCGGCCCATGCGCTCCTGCCTTCTCTGCCTTCTGGAAGGGAGAAGGAGGAGGCTGAAAACGATGGTGGGGCCATCTGCTTTGCCTCCCAACCATGTCCCCACGGAGCTGGCCTAGCGTCCTGCCTTTAACAGATGCCTAGACACTGCCCCCTCCCCTAGGCCCATTTTCTCCAATGGACCCCCAGCCCCCTGGCTCCCACCTCCATCTCACTCTCTCCTGCACAGCATCCACATGCCCTCTCGTCTCTCTTTACTGCTGTCTCGCTGGCCTGCACCGCCCAGCAGCGTGGGCCTCCCCTAAATTCAGCTCTGCTAAGAATGAGAGCCCAATTTAAAAACTGATGTCCGTGAATCACTAGATGGTACACTTGAAACTAACACTGTATGTTAACTCACTGGAATTAAAATAAAAGCTGAAAAATTAGAAGGAAAAAAAATACAGTATTTAAAAAAAAAAAAACCTAATGCTCAAAACCATAGCTTAATTCTCTCCAATCTGAGCTATAGGTCCAATGCTATCAAGTCAAAATCCTGACCAGCTTTCTGTAGCTACCAGCAAGCTAACTCTCAAGCCCTTCTAGAAAGGGTAAAGGAACTAGAAGAGCCGAAATCATTCGGAAAAAGAACAAAGTCAGAGGACTCACATTACCCAATCTCAAGACTTACTCCAAAGCCACACCAATCAAGGCAGTGTGGCTTGGACACACACAGATCAGCGGAACAGAAGAGAGAGCCCAGAAATAGACCCACATGAATACACTCACTTTTGAAGAAGGTAATTTTATGGGGAAAGAATATTCCTGTCAGCAAATGGTGCTGGAACATTTGGCCGTCCATATGCGAAATACAAAGTCAGACACATACACGAAAAGGAACTCAAAACGGCTCAGGGCCCACGACGTTAACCTATCAAACTCCCAGAGGAAAATACAGGCGGAAATCTACCTGATCTTGGGCTTGGTGACAGGTGTTTCCATCCAACACTGGAAGCAAGATCGACAAACCAACATTCCGCCAAGGTACACTTTATCAGGATGCTAGCTTAGGGAGGTGCGCAGTAATTGGTGTAAACGCTTTTAATGACCTGGGCTTCACCCAGCGGATGAATTTGCGTGAAATACGTCCTTCTGGATGCTGCCCCAGCAGGGTCGGGGCCCTGTGCTGCAGGACAAACAGCCATTACCGCCCCCACCCCGACTCAGAGCTGACGATCCTCCTCGGGGACCCCTGTAGCCGGACCCCCGCAGCCGCAGGAGCAGGCCCACTTTCTCAAGCCACGCATGTCCTCTCGCTCACCACCAGTGGCCTGAGGACTTGGTGAGGGCTGGCTTCGTATCGGAGACTTCTGATGTCTCCGGGGCCGTCACTCAGTGCCTGGCGCACGGGCGTCCAGTCAATATTTCAAACCAAACCACTAACCCACCTACAGGCCTTGCTCAGGCTGCTGTGTCCACTCAAGCGCGGCCTAGCACGCTGGCCCACTCCAAAAGTTCCTTCTCCTCGGTCTTCCTCCTCCTTGGCCACCCCCTATGCTCACCCATCTGTGAGCGTGTAAGAGGCTCAGAGAATTAAGGGTCCAGCCTCTCTCAGGAAGTCACACCGCTTCTGATAGGGTAAGGTGGCTCCCCAAGACCCCTCGACACAAAATCAGGGGTGATTCCTTTGCGAAGCTCCCGTGGCTCGTTCACAACGCACACACATGTACGTTTCAACACACGTTCACACATGTGTACGTATATACATACATGAACAGAAGGATGACGAAGTTTCGATGAGGTCGAGGAAAACGAATTCGGCTTAGAATACTTTGAACTGTGACAGATGTAAAACATTTAAGTGAAACTGTGTGGATGGCGGTGCCTGGGTGGCTCAGTGGGTTAAGCCTCTGCCTTTGGCTCAGGTCGTGATCCCAGGGTCCTGGGATCGAGTCCCACGTTGGGCTCTCTGCTCAGTGGGGAGTCTGCTTCTCCCTCTCCCACTCCCCCTGCTTTGTGCTCTCTCTCATACTCTTTCAAATAAATAAAATCTAAAAAAAAAAAGTATGCGGGTGTATATATGCCTGTGTGTACAGGTGCGTCATATCAGGATACACATATTTGCACGCACGTATATGTACATGCAGGCACAAACCCCTCACAGACATACGCACACACAGATGTGTGCGTACGCATAAACAAGTGCACGTGCAAATGTACACGTATACCCTCCTGCACGTGCACACACACGGGTGGGCACATATGCGCATAATCATATTCATGTATACACGTACTTTCTGTGAAGCATTTCACATCCTTCTAAACTCAGAATGTGCTAAGTTGAATTCATCTTCTCCACCCCCACCTGATGCCTCCCTCATCCTTCCCGAAGCTCTCCCTTGCTGTCAAAAGCATCACCCTCATCTGAACAACTTACAGCTTTTAGGCATTCAGAATTCCAGAATTCCAGCTCCTCCGTTTACCAGGCCTTTAACTTCTACCTCTCTGGCCATCCATGCCCACATCTCTACAGTGGTCATAACAAGTCCCCAAGTCAACGTGCTGTTTGGAAGAGTCACTCAAATTCCACAAAATCTCTCTATAAACCATACACACTCTTTAAAATATATAGTCGTTGGCTCGGACTTCTGCATGCTGGGTGGGTACTGGCTCGTGTGGGTTTCAGTAGTTCAAATCCATCCTTGCCCCTTTATCCAACCTCTCCTGGCCTGAGGCTTGGATGGAGGCCAGGGCCGTGTAGCTGATTCCCAACCCCTACGATCTCCCCATCTCAAACCCCAAACCAAAGCTCACCTGTCCAAACCTAACCCTCTTGCTGAATTGTTTGCTCCATCTCCAGTGGAATCCCTGCCTCCTAGATCAAGTTGGCTCTCACTGACCCATGGGGATCACCGTCCTTCAAAGCCAGTCATCGGCGCTCACCTGCAGTGCTTCTCTCCGTTACCTATGGCGCCTCTTGCCTTTACTTCTTGGACCTGTTTCCTTCTCTCTCTTCCCTCCCTCCTTTCACTTGTCCTAATTCTATTCATTTTCGTGGCCTAACTCCAAGGCTACAGCTTGTGGGAAACCCTCCCAAGGATTCGTTTCTCACACCATCTTGGGTCTATACCCCGCCAATTTACCACATGACGACGTCCTACCTTTTCCCACAAAGCACCCTTGTGTTTAAGTCTTCCATTCCAAAATGACTTTGACCTCTGACGCCACAGGGACCCTACAGGGCCCTTCTTTGGTGCTATACCGAAAACACCTACCCTAAGTTTAGAAACATGTGCTCACATTCCATGAGAACTCATTGAGTGCTTTGGTCCCGTGGCTTCTAAAATTGGAGTATCATTTTTCTATCTTAAAAACAAAAATTGGGGCAGTTGAGTGGCTCAGTGGGTTAAAGCCTCTGCCTTTGGCTCGGGTCATGATCCCAGGGTCTTGGGATCGAGCCCCGAATCGGGCTCTCTGCTCCACGGGGACCCTGCTTCCTCCTCTCTCTCTGCCTGCCTCTCTACTTGTGATCTCTGTCAAATAAATAAATAAAATATTAAAAAAAAAAAAAAAGGACTGCATGGTACCATCTCTTTTAAGAAACTGGTAAGTAAGCAGCACTCCATTAGTGTAGAGGCAAAATGTGGCCAAGTGTATTACGGAGCGCAAACCTGCATGCTGACTGTGTTACGTTGGGAGGGCTCGATGTGTAGAAATACTAAGTGGTTTTAATTTTCTACCTAGAGTTTGTGAAGCCCAGGGGCCCCGAATGACCTCAATGTTGAACAGGAGGCACATCCATCTGCCAGCAGTAATTATTTTATTGACCTGATTAAAGAACAACTATTTTCCATGGTCAAAAAGATCTATCCAAACACATCAGCCTTAGGCACACAATGGCAGTAATTAGAAATGCATATTTCCCTAATTAAAATAGGAGTCAATGGGCAGAACATAAAATAATGTTTTAACATTTCCTCAGCATATTTCTCTCCCTGGTTATGATGTATGATTAAGCCAAAAACCATTTTTAATAAAAAGCTTTGAGCGATTATTGACACACCATATAATTCAGCCATTTAAAATGTACGATTTAATAGTTTTTAGGGTTTTTTTTTTCTTCCTTTCGACTTGTTCAGCTTCTGCGATTTACCCGTCACCATAATCTGATTGTCAACATTTTGGTAGCCCCTAAAAGAAACTCTGATCCTATTGGCAGTCACTCGCCCTTCCCCCCACGCTACCCCATCCTCCCAACCCCAGTTCTGCGCAACCACCAATCTACTGAGCACAATGTTTTCAGGGCTCAGCCGTGTTGCAGCAAGTATCCAAACTTCCTTTTTTTAACTGATAAATAATATCCTATGGGACTATATACCACATTCAGCTTGTCCATTCTTTAGCGTGTGGGCATGTGGGCTGTTCCCACTTTTTGGCTATCATGAATCACGCTGCTATGAACATTCACGTACAAATTTGTGTGCGGATGTAAGTGTTCCTTTCTCGTGGGTCTATACACAAAGGTAGAATGGCCATGTTACATGGTAACTGCATTTAACCACCTAAGGAACTGCCAGTGTTTTCCAAAGCAGCTGCACCATTTTCTGCTTCCACCTGCAGTGTGAGGGGGTTTCACGTTTTCCATATCTTGACCAATTCTTGCTATCGCATATTTCTGATCCTAGCCGTCCTGAGTGCCTGTGAAGGGGTAATCTCACCGTGGTTTTCATTTGCATTTCCCCAAAGACCAATGACGTTGAACATCTTTTCATGTGCTGTCTATTTGCATATCTTTTTAAAAGAAATGAGTATTAAACCCTTTTCTGTTTTTCTTTTCAGGTTGTGTTTTTATTACAGAGTTCTAAGACTTTGAAAAAATATATATATACACACACACACATACACATATATGTGTATGTGTGTGTGTATATTTAGGATACTAGTTTCTTAGATGTATGATTTTCACATTTTTTCCAGTCTGCCAGGTGCTTTCTTCAGTCTTGATGGCGTCCTTTGCAGTACTAAACGTTGTATTTTCGATAAAGTCCAATGTATCTATTTTTTTCTTTTGTTGCTTATACTTTCTGTGTTACATCTCAGAAACCACAGTCTGTCCTGCGGTCATGAAGATTTACTTCCTTGTTTTCTTCCAATGATTCTGGTTTTAGCTTTTACATTTAGATCTGTGATCCATTAGGAGTTACTTTTGTGAATGGTGTGAGACAGGGGTCCAACTTCACCTTTTTTGGGGCGGGGGGGGCATGTGGCTATCCAGTTGTCCCAGTATCATTTGTTGAGAAGAATATTCTTACCCTGTTTTTAATTGTCTTGGTATCTGTCGGTCCATTAGGGCTGCTTTAGCAAGCTACCATAGACTGGTGGGGCTTAAACAACACACATTTATTTCTCACAGGCTGGATGATGGGAAGTCCAACATCCAGATGCCAGCAGATTCCCTACCTGGTGAGTTCCATTTCGTGGTTCATAGAGGGTCCTTCTCCCCACATACTCACATGGCAGAAGAGGTGAGGGAGCTTCCTGGAGCCTCTTTCATAAGGGCACTAATCCCATTCATAAGGGCTCTGCCCTAAAGACCTAATCCCCTTCCAAAGGCCCACCTCCAAATACTGTCCCACTGGGAATTAGGTTTCAACACGTGAGCAGGGTGGGGGGGGGGTTGGGGGGGTGCACATTTATTCTAGAGCAGTACCCTTGTTGAAAATCAACTGACCACAAATGTAAGGGTTATTCCGGGGATTTCAATTTTATTCTCTTGCTCTATCTGTCTATTTTTAGGCCAGTACCAAAATGCCTCGATTACCGTAGCTTTGTAGTTTGGGGGTCATTAGGTTGTTTGGGGACCCCCAAATTCCAATTTGGTAGAATTCTATTTTAACTCAAACGCTGGTTATATTAGAACTGGCTGGAAAAACCTAAATTCACATCTGACTGTCCATTAGACGGCAAAACCTCTTAATGCCTTCATCCTCTGACTGTGAAAAGTGACCCAGTCACGTACCTAGCCTATGAAAGTCAAGCATCCCATTTAACAATTCCCCCACTTCAGTATATTCAAAATTATTTGAACAAATATCAAATTAATTTTTTCAGCTGGATACGATGAGATGATTGCCAGGCCTTGGACAGATAGACTCGGAGCCCAGGGAACTGAAGAATGCCATTCTACAGTTCAGTGTTGGGATCTAGAAGGATCCTGAGACTGCAGCAGGACAAAATATTTCCTGGCGTTTGCCAGTTGCCTACTGCTACAGGCTGTTCCCCTCAAAACCTACCCGCGTATCTTCTAGTGTTGGAAAGTAAGAAAAGAGACAACTCACTGTCTTTAACGAGAGTGAGACCGAGAAAGCTGGGAGACATCTTGCCTCACTTACCTGGGATCTTCTAACATTTGCCAGAATGCTTTTCTTTTCTACAGCAGAAATGCAAGCACCCGAAAGGCTTCCAGCTCTTTCCGTATTTGCTTAGGATAGAATGCCATTTTCCATCTCACGGAATCTGTGTTTGCTTGTATGAAATGGCCTTCTTTCCAACCTATGCCAGCAACCATTCCCAAAACAAAAGGTTTCTTATTACAAAGAAGATGGAATCTGTTTTTCCCTGCAGGAGGAAGTTAAGAGCAGCAATTCTTTCTCCTCTAATACGTACTTCTGTGTTTCTGGTCAAGTAAAAGTTCTTTGGCTTTCAGCGTACCCTGAGTTATAGATTTATAAATCAGTTTGGGGGTTTTGTTGAAATCTTGAGCATTCTACCATTTCAATGGGAGTTTTAGCTGTCTGCAGGGACAGCCAGCGACTGTGGAAGGCAGGTGTAAACTTTTCAGGGCCAGGTGCAACCTCCAAATCATGGACCCTCCCTCCATCATGCCTTTTCTCAGAAACTTCCCCTCTCCGTGCAGGGAGTGGTATCCTTCTGAGGATTCTCCCAATCCACGAAGAGGCACTGTGTCCCAGTTGGTGGGTTCTCTGTTTGAGTGGGGAGGAAAGAATGCCAAAAACCCTGCTCTCCACCCTCCATTCCTTCTTTCCTTCCTCATTTTCTGTCTGTCCTCTCCTCTGCCATTTGGCTGCCTTCCTGCAACATCTAAACCTCTGGTTTTTCCACCTGAGCTCTGTTCCTTTCCCATGCTTGCGTTTCCTCTGTGGAATTCAGAATTTCCACACATTGATCTACTGTAGCTCCCTATCATCCCCAGAACCTCTACACTAGTTTGTCTGGTTCTGCTCTGCATTCCTCGGCACTATTATCCATGTCCCCAGGCCCTCCCTGAACCAAAAAAAAAAAAAAAAAAAAAAAAAAAAGACTCAACACCCACTACTTACAAAAAGGCTGCCTTATACTCACTGGAGGTCGTATTTCTGTTTTCTTGTCCCATATAGTCAAGCATAAAGACAGTGACATTCATCAGCTGGAGCAAATATGGACTTCTCTCACCCCAACACTTTTTTTTTTTTGTACACTCATTTTTCTTCTTCTTTGACTAATCATCATTCCAAGAACTGACTCATACTTTTGCAGCAAACACCAGTACCCTAGTGGGCCGCCAACACGTACAGCTGTTGCTCACTTTCTGGTCCCATCACAGGCATGGACGGGAAGGGTGAGCACCTTTTCTCAACTACGCCAACAAGACAACTCCTACTGGACATGACATGCAGATGGCTCGGATGGTCTGTCAATATGTCTCTGTGTATTACGATCTATCCCCCAGCACTTGTCATGTTTCAGTCTGCCAAAAATATCAACAAGGTCCTAGAAATCCCAAATCCTTAAACCAGTAATAACATAAAGATGAGACCTGATGAAATGACTTAAGATAAGCACAAATATCATCTTGTGTGTCTGCAAACATCCTTACACACGAGTCGCTGCTGAAGTTCTGCGCACCGAGCAGAAAAAATTTGGCAGAAAATCAGTGGAAAGAGCAATAAGGAAATTTTTGCTGAAGTCCAAGCAATTTTTAACGTAATTAAGTATTCCAAGACCCAATTTTAACATTTACCAAGAAGTTTCTCTCTTGGAGTCTACTTAAACACCTAAGGATTCCTATCCTTTATGGATTTCAGAATATTATTTCTAGACACAATGCCTAAACATCCCATCTAAACTCGAAAGCAACATTAATCCCACCTATATTTTTTGCATGGTTTGAATACATGAATTATGATTCTAGCCAGCTTTCTTTTTGCTGCTCTGGCCTTTGTGATACCCATTTCTTTATAGAAAATGGAATGGCTTGCTAATCCATTAGTCACTCAGCTCTAAGTGGATTAATGCTGGCACACTAGAAAATGGCTCCTATGGATCACATCAAATGAGTAATTTCAATTTTGGACTTTATAATCAAGCCCAAGGGGCCCTCCAAACTATAGCCTTAACACTTGCTTCGTAGCAGGCTTCTTTTTCCAAATGTTATGAACATTGTTATTTAAATATTAACTGATTTTTAAAAATACCGTTCTTAAATTTTGTTTCAAGATATAAAATGTAAAGTACAGAGTAAACACATACATTTTCTCTCTACAGTGTCAGCCTAGAACTACATGAATCTTCAACAGCCATTACAAAGATATCAGGGGAGCTACCCACCAAAACAATAAACTAAGGTCTTCAGTCATGTTTCCTGTTTACTCAGGCAACTGCCCCACATTACAAATGCCCTTCACCTTGCAAAACTACATGTGAGGATGAGATAGTACTTCGCAAGAACTAGAGGGGCACCTGGGTGGCTCAGTGGGTTGGGCCCCTGCCTTCGGCTCAGGTTGTAATCTCGGGGTCCTGGGATCGAGCCCCACATCGGGCTCTCTGCTCGGCAGGGAGCCTGCTTCTCCCTCTCTCTCTCTGCCTGCCTCTTTGCTTACTTGTGATCTCTCTGTCAAATAAATAAAATCTTTAAAAAGAAAGAAAAAAAAAGAACTAGAATGGCCATCACCAAAAAGATAGTAACAAGTGTTGGTGAGGATATGGAGAAACTAGACCCTCGGACACTGCCTGCTGGCCAGAACCGAAAACAGGGCTGCTGCTTTGGGAACCAACATGGAAGTGTCTCAGAAAGTTAAAGAGAGTTACCACACAGCAACTCCACTCCGAGGTATATACCCAAGGGAAATGAAAACACAGGTCCACACGAAAACTTAAACGCGAAAGTTGAGAGCAGCGTTAATCCCAATAGCCAAAAAGTACAAACAACCCAAGTGCCCGTCAGCTGGTAAAATGGATAAACAAGACGTGGTCCATCCACAGAGTGGAATATTATCTGGCAATAAAAACAAAGTGCTGATACACGCGTCAACGTGTATGAACCTCTGAAATGTTATGTTCTGTGAAAACAGCCAGACGCAAAAGAATATACGGAAGTCCCTTTATGGAAAATGTTCATGGGGAGCCTGGGGGGCTCAGTCGGTTAAGTGTCTGCCTTAGGCCTGGATCATGATCCCACGGTCCCGGGATGGAGCCCCGCATTGGGCTCCCTGCTCAGCGGGGAGTCTGCTTCTCCCTCTCCCTCTGCCCCTCCCCGCTGCCTGTACGCATGCTCTCTCTCAAATACATCTTTTTAAAAATAAATAGATAAATAATTTTTTTAATCTTTAAAAAAATTTTTTTTAAGATTTTATTTATTTATTTGACAGAGAGAGATCACAAGTAGGCAGAGAGGCAGGCAGAGAGAGAGGAAGGGAAGCAGGCTCCTGCCGAGCAGAGAGCCTGATACGGGACTCGATCCCAGGACCCTGAGATCATGACCCGAGCCGAAGGCAGCGGCTTAACCCACTGAGCCACCCAGGTGCCCCTAGATAAATAAATTTTTTAAAAATATAAAATGTTCAGAAAAGGCAAATAGTGGACAGAAAGTGGATTTGTGGGTCCCCAGGCAACCTGGGACTGGGGATGGGAACAGGGCCGAACGGTAAACTCACGCAAGGCATCTTACTGGGTGATGGAAATGTTCTAAACTGGGATTGTGGTGCCAGGAGCCGTACAACTTGGCAAATTTACTGAAAGTCATTTAATTCACTTTAATACCGGTGAATGCTATGGGACGCAAGTCCTACCTCCATGCCATAGCTTAAAAAATATACATGTCAGAGAAGTCATCAGGAAGCAGGTAAAGTCATTTGGATCAGAGACGGGGGTGGCCTGGGCCAGGGAGGAATGAAATTGTAGTAAGGGGAACTCATTCAAGAGAAGCTCAGAAGACAGAACGGTTGGGATTTCCACAAAGTCTTTCCTTACCTAACGCTTTAGCATCACGTGAACTCTCACGGCACCAACACTCAGTCCCGTTCATCTGGACATAATCACACCCTGCCTTCCATGATCGACCGATTGAGTTGTGCACACTGTCTTTGCCTAGAGGCCGGATGTGTCCGTGGGTACACCACAAACACGCAAGAACATGTGAATGGTGGGCCAATGGGACAAAATCAGCCCCAGGCTGAATATCATGGAATATTCTGGATTATATTAAGAGCCCTCATAATGTGAAGACAATAGAACTAGCAATTACCTTCACAGAAGAGTTTGCTAAAGTTGGCACCACAATAACAGAGTCAAAATCGATTTGTCAGAGAATAACCACCATAAATTGAGAGCAAAAAAGGGAAAAGAAAACACAATGAGGGAGTCAGCCAAAAGCAACAGGTGCAATGTATGTATCTTGAAGGAAAAATTAAAATACAGGAATATTCTGAGGGACAGTTTTGTCTTCCTGAGAGTCTGTCCCTTTACTAAGTCAAGTCTTAAGCCCATGGAGAACAGGAGAGAGAAGAGGGTCCAGAGGGTAAGAGTCTGGGTCTTGGGTGAACCCAACTTACTTAGGTGAGTGTGAACGATAAATTTGCTTAAGTTCTGTTAACAGCTGGCTTCCTTGAAACCAGGTCCATGGAAAATATCAGTGAAAGTATGTCCAGCTCTTAGGACAGGCAATGAACACAAGCATTACCGTTTTTATTGTGGGGGTGACATATTGCAGGGGTGACATTCAGCGGCCATCCAGGGTGATGGACCTTTCTGGAACCATGGCCACAACTTACCCAAAGCCTCGGTTGGCCACATTTGGGCACCATGCCAAGGTGGAGCTGCTCCCTCCGAGTCGGAGCTTGAAAAAAATAGCCAAGTCACTGGTAGCTTCCAATGGCTCACACTGAAGGAAGCTCTGCTGTATGGCGTGGTGGCCGGCAGTTGGATGGGTGGATGGGTTTTAGGTCGGCGAGATCAGAGGCCCGCGTGCCATCACTGGCTGGGATGGCTCAAGACCGATCTTTGACATCACTTTATATTTGGTTTCCTGTTGGAGTGTTCTTGGACCATGTGTGATTAGAGTGGTATTTGAAAAAAAAAAAAGAAGAAGAAGAAGATAATGTATTGCCCCCCTCAATGTCTTACTGCTTTTCGTGCAATTTTTATTTAAAACATTAGCACTGATCCAATTTACAAATGAACTGAAGCTATGTCATAGTCACTTCTTGGACAAAACTTCAAGGTTTATTTGGGGAGAGTTCTACCTAGTACCTAATATCTGTCCCACGTCACTCCTGTACAGGGTACAGAAGAGAGATTTTGAGTCTGAGCTGGGTTCTCTCATTTCAGCTCTGCCACTTACAGGCTGCATGACTTCGGGAAGGAACTTAAACCCTCTCAGCCTCGATTTCCTCACCTGTAAAGAGAGGATGGTAACAGCCCCCTAAGGTCGATGGGAGGTTCAACAGATCTAGGACGCACAGAGCCCGGTATCTGCTGCCCATGACACAGCAGGTCCTGGAGGACCAGGAGCCACCATCACTGTTAGTCACATAAAATCACCATCATTAAAGGACATGCCTTGCTTATGGCTCTACACCACCCTTTTGCTAACCACCACATGTCTTGAAGAATAATGCATTTTGTTCTGCAGGGAGGAATGGAGTCTTCCCAGACATGCAATTGACATAGAGGGAAGATTATCCCATCCCAGACTTCAGTTCCCCTGGAGAAGCACAGTTGCTGCAATTTTTGATGACATGAAGCTTCAAAGACAACATCTAGCCAGGGTACCACTGCCAGGAAAGTGGCCTATTCCTTGTCTCAGAGGCATACAGATTTTTAGAAAAGAGATCACTTGTTACTTTGCTTAAGATTTCTTGTGACAGGTGTCACCGATGGACTAATGCATCTTTGTAGAGAAGAACTCCTCTCT
>NW_019154136.1:3552212-3600556 GCF_002288905.1 Enhydra lutris kenyoni | reverse complement strand
ACCTAACTCCCTCCCCCTACACGGTCACACACCCAACACAGCACACACCAAATTCCAGGGAGATGTGTTCAAAGTTTACCAAAAATTGTTTCTCTGAAATGACTGCCATTGGCTTTACCTATTACAAATAAATGACCACATCAAATAAAGACACATCCAGAGGTCTTTAAGGCAACAATTTCCATCAAGAGATGGAAGCCCCTTTTTTAAAGTTATCGTGAACCCAATCTATGATACGTTCAGTGAGAGTAAGAGACCTAACTCCCTCCCCCTACACGGTCACACACCCAACACAGCACACACCAAATTCCAGGGAGATGTGTTCAAAGTTTACCAAAAATTGTTTCTCTGAAATGACTGCCATTGGCTTTACCTATTACAAATAAATGACCACATCAAATAAAGACACATCCAGAGGTCTTTAAGGCAACAATTTCCATCAAGAGATGGAAGCCCCTTTTTTAAAGTTATCGTGAACCCAATCTATGATACGTTCAGTGAGAGTAAGAGAATTCCCTTTATCTAGCCTTTGTGTTTTGGTCTACAGAAAGAACATCTAGTTCCTTGGAAAGATAATGAAGTACATTGAAAATTTCCCTTCTGTACTGTATTCATTGATAAAATACAGAAAGAACAGGACCACTCTAAGTATTTCATATGTGGGCCTGAAGATAACAGAAAGATGGTTCATAAGGAACCCATTTTAGTTGGAGGTCCTTCAGGAACGGAGCCTGAAGCAAAGCTTGCTTGCAAGTAGCTCATTTGGGAGTGGATCCCAGGAAATGTGGGTAGGGGAAGTGAGAGGAAAGAAGAGAAGGTAGGCAATAAAGACTCATTAACAAGCAAGTTATCACTAAGGATGACTGGTCTTAGTCCCACTACAGAACTCTGGGAGATGGGAGAGAAGACATGCTTCAGTTAGCCCACCATGGGGCAGGGGAGCTGGGGTATTTATACACCAATTGGAGGCGGCTGCTCCTGGAGGGCATTCATTTTCTTGACACTTCTGACCTGCCAAGAGAGAAGCAAGGCAGAATCTGGCAGCTGAAACCCTCGGGCAAAGAAATGTGGGCGCTGGCACTTGGAGGTTGACCACTGTTCACTGCAGGGGTGAGGGGAGGGGACAGGGGCAGGACCCCATGACATCTGCTATAGATACGTTACTTAGGCTAGTAAAAGGAAATCCCAGAACAACATATGCTAACATTAAGGGCTAGAATGCCAATCCCTGTTCAAGTGGAAAATGAATGGGAATGGAAATGGAAAATGAATAGAATGGAAAATGAACTGGATATGAATCCCAAGAGTAGTGATCAGATTTTTTATCTGGTCATCTAGTGCTTTTCATATAAATACAGTATTTTCTTATTTGCTTTTTATCAAGTGTATTATGATCTAAGCCACAAGTAAACAACACGGTGGGTTCAGGGTCATGAAACTTGTTTTGCAGAGGGCCAGAGAGTACGTATTCTAGGCTGTGTCAGCCATCTCGGTCTCCATCCCACCTACACAGCCATAGACAATGTGGAAGAGGACAGGCATGGCCGTGAGCCAAAATGTTATTTACAAAAACAGGTGGGTAGGTTGTAGGCCATAGTTTTTTAAGGAAAGGGAAATGTGGGGCACCTGGGTGGCTCAGTGGGTTAAAGCTTCTGCCTTTGGCTCAGGTCAAGATCCCAAGGTCCTGGGATCGAGCCCCTCATCACGCTCTCTGCTCAGTGGGGGGCCTGCTTCCCCCTTGCTCTCTGCCTGCCTCTCTGCCTACTTGTGATCCCTGTCTATCAAATAAATAAATAAAAACTTTTAAAAAAAGAGGGGGTAAGTGCGCTCATAGATTATAAAATTTTGGGAGGTGCCTAGGTGGCTCAGTGGGTTATGTGTCCGACTCTTGCTTTCGGCTCAAGTCATGATCTCAAGGTTGTGAGATGGAGCCCCCATGGCGCTCTGTGCTAGCATGGAGCCTACTACTTAAGATTCTCTCTCCCTCTCCCCCTGACCCTTCGTCCCCACCTTCTCTAAAGAAAATACAAATACAGTTGTTCTTACTTTTGCTTGTAATAGTGTGACTTTGATATACCACATCTGATAGTGACTCTTCTCAGCCCTTTTCATTTTTAATTAATTTTTAAAAATTTAATAGGTAATACAAGGACAGGATTAGAACATCAAATGCAAGGAACTGTGCTTTGGAAATTCTCACTTCTCTGGCTTCTGTTCTATCTCACTTGTCTCCAAAAGGTAACCACTTTTTAATAACGTACCCTCCCCATCCTTCCTATGTGGAGAGGAAAAAAAAAAAAAATACTGCATTTACAATTTTGCATCTTTTTTAAGATTTTATTTATTTATTTGACAGACAGAGATCACAAGTAGGCAGACAGGCAGGCAGAGAGAGAGGAGGAAGCAGGCTCTCCACGGAGCAGAGAGCCCGATGTGGGGCTCAATCCCAGGACCCTGGGATCATGACGTGAGCCGGAGGCAGAGGCTTTAACCCACTGAGCCATCCAGGCACCTCAACTTTTTTTTATTTAATAGACATGGGAAATCTTTCTATATAGCAATGCACAACTTCTTCATCCATTTTTTTTTCCAGCTGCACAGGAATTCCTAGCACAAACGTACCCTCTGATGGTGCCCGTGGAGACTAAGGGGACCCCCTCCATGGGCAGACACTGCTTTCTGGTCTCCGGAGACTGACAACCTGTCCACAACAAGGGTTGTCCACGTCCATGTGGCCACCAGCAGCACGCAAGAGTATCTCCTAACCTTACTTTCGTTGGAACAAAAGTAGAATAAAACCTACTTTAAATACCTGCGTCCCCAAGATCCCACCTATGTGCAGAGATCCACCAGAGGGGACCACTGGGACCCCGCACATGGCTACACTCATGGCTAAGACTTATGACAGCCGTACAGATGACCCCCGAGGAAAGAAGCCCCACGTGGAGGCTGCAGGAATCCACATGCAGCTGTCCCATGCTCTCTCCGTCCCAGGAAGGGTCACTCAGAGCACACCCTGCTCTCGGCAACAGAACCACAACACGTTCGAGAAGTTTCTGCCTAGGGAAACCGTCAAAAAGGCTCTGGCTGGTCACAGAGGGAAAGATCCAAATCCCAGCCTCCAGGAGGGAGAGGAGTTCCGACCATACTGTTTGGACAGTCGAGCCCCGCCCCTCCCCCCGCCCCGCCTCCAGACCAGCCCTGTCAGCAAGGGAATGTTCTGGATCTGTGTAGGGAACAGGCCCCATTAGGGAGAGCAGCCTCAGGCGTGCCCCAGAGACTCTCACCCGCATCTGTGCCCGGCAGGATAGAACTGTCTCCCAACACCATTACTAGTTATTTCAAGCTCCTGCTTTCGGGAAAAAAAAGAAAAAATGACCCCATTCTTTCATTCTATAGAACTAGAAAGAGCCAAAGAGGCACTGAGGGCCGGGGCCGGCTTCATAGATTTCCCTGCAAGAAGGGCTGTACCAGGCTCAGGGAAAAAGCCAACTACCGAACAGATGGCTTTTGGGTTACAACTGGGATTTAAATATCCACGTTCCAAATTCCTGACCGGGAGACTTCTCTCTCCAGCATACATGTTTCAAGGTTTCTGTGAAAGAACCCATTTTCTCATGCAATCTACCTGTGTGCCTTTAAGATAAACCAGAACACTGAACTTTTCAGAGCGTGAGAGTAGGAAGGCTTGTGAGAGGGTCCCCCTGTCAAGTTAATTTTTTTTTAAGATTTTTTTTTTTTTTAATTTATTTGACAGACAGAGATCACAAGTAGGCAGAGAAGCAGGCAGAGAGAGAGAGAGAGAGAGAGTGGGAAGCAGGCTTCCTGCTGAGCAGAGAGCCCTATGCGAGGCTCGATCCCAGGACCCTGGGATCATGACCTGAGTAGAAGGCAGAGGCTTTAACCCACTGAGCCACCCAGGCGCCCCATCAAGTTAATTTTTAACTGAAATACACATAAATGCACGAAGAAGCACACATCTCACTTCATTTTCACAAAAGGGACATCCCCATGTAAGCAGATCCCAGATTTTAAAAAGACAGTTCTCCGGCACCCAGGATCCCTTGTCCTCGTGCCCCAGCACCCCCTCAAAGCGAGCCACTACTCTGACTTTTAACACCACTGATACACTTATTCAGTTTCGGCTTTTATAGCAACAGATCACGTGGGCTGGTCTCCCTTTTCTTTTTTTTTTTTTTTAAATTTTTTTTTTTAAAGATTTTATTTATTTATCTGACAGAGAGAGATCACAAGTAGGCAGAGAGGCAGGCAGAGAGAGAGGAGGAAGCAGGCTCTCCGCCGAGCAAAGAGCCCGACGTGGGGCTCGATCCCAGGATCCAGAGATCATGACCCGAGCTGAAGGCAGAGGCTTAACCCACTGAGCCACCCAGGGGCCCCTGGTCTCCCTTTTCGTTCAGCCACTTGCTTGCGCAACTCGTCTACGCTGCCATGTGTGACACTGGTTGATTTATTCTCGCCACTGCATAGAAATCCGCTGTATGAACATGCCCTAGTTTCTTTATTTGGGCCACTGTGGAAGTACACTTGAACTGTTGCCGGTCCGGGGCTATCACGGAGAGTTTCCACGGTCATTTTCAAAACGCTAGTAAAACGCCTTTTTAACTGGTGAGCAGACAGACGGCTGAGGACACAAATCCAAAGCCTCTGAGTGGACGCATTTCACACTCACGGGCACACACCTGCGGAACCAAACCCCAGAGCAAGATACAGAACACGCCTGTTCCCCCAGAGACAGCCTCCGTTTTCTATCACTTGGAAGAGCAAAGCAACGGCCCATCTTTAAACCCGCAGCACAGCCTCCGAGGAGGGAGTACGATGAATCTGGTCAAGCCACGAGTTGTACTCCAGACTCCATCATCTGCTTGGAACCTCACAAAGGTCACACTCGGCCCATTTCATCCCCTGGGAATGAGGAGGTGGAGAGAGCTGGGTCCCAGGGCCCTCGGCAGGTGCCCGAAGGCACACCTCAAAACCACGGTCTTCCCTGGCAGCTCCTTGTTCCCAATCCCCAGTTCTTTCTGCTATTTTACCCTGCGGTTGGCTCAGTGAAGACGAGGAGCAGGTAACCACCACTTCCCACTCAGGAGCTCTTGAGTTTCTGATGTGTCATTATTAAATCATCCCCCAGCCTTCTTTTCTGCCGGTTGAGTAACTGCAGGTCTTTTATGCTTCCCACGTTGGCTCTGCTCCAAGTCTTCATGGCTCACCACAGAACGTTCTCAAATTCTCTACATGCCTCTAGAAACTAAGGAGCCTCAACAGGATACAGTATTTTTGCAAACCTGACCAGAGGTGGTTGAGGAGACAGAAGCCCAGGCAAATGAATGCCGCCTCCAGAACCTTCCTACTCAAAGTGGGAGCGGCTAGCAGGAGCACCTGCGTCCCCTGACCTCCGGGGACAGCTGTAGAGGCTCACGCTCCTCCCCAGGGCCCCCGAATCCGAGTCTGCATTTGCACAAGATACTCAGGTGATCCTATGTACGCTGAACTGGGGAAAGCATCACGTCTATAGGCAGAAGAATCTGTACCCGATGTTCACAGCAGCAATGGCCACAGTCACCAAACCGTGGAAAGAGCCAAGATGCCCTTCAACGGACGAATGGATAAGGAAGATGTGATCCATATACACTATAGAGTATTACGCCTCCATCAGAAAGGATGAAAACCCAACTTTTGTATCAACATGGACGGGACTGGAGGAGATTATGCTGAGTGACATAAGTCAAGCAAAGAGAGTCAATTACCATATGGTTTCACTTATATGCGGAGCGTAAGGAACAACATGGAGGACATTAGGAGAAGGAAAAGAAAAGTAAATTGAGGGGAAAAAAGAGGGGGAGATGAACCATGAGAGACTGTGGACTCTGAGAAACAAACTGAGGGTTTTGGAGGGGAGGGGGCTAGGGGGACCGGTGAGCCTGGTGGTGGGTATTAAGGAGGGCATGGATTGCGTGGAACATATGGTACATAAACAATGAATTTTGGAACGCTGAAAAAAATAAAAAATGGGGGAAAAAATCCAGAAAATTTCTAGACCACATATCACTCGGTAGTGTAGTGTGCAGCAATAAAGGACCCATGGCTTTAAGCCCACAAACTCTGAGCTTTCCTCCCTTCTTAGAATCCTAGCATCTCAGACTCAGGAGAAATCATGACAGGAAAGGGCTTCAGTTTCCAGATCACAGAAAGAAACTGAGGTACAGAAACAAGGACGTGAGCCCATGTTTCACACAATCCAGTGCTCCCGCTGTGTAATACTTAAGGCAGCCTGGGTTTGTTTTATTAAACAGAATGTAATTGATCTTTTGAAAACCGCATGTTATCAAAAAACTGGAATCGACTAAATTCGCTTGTCATTTCAATGAGCATAGTAGCAGGTGCTAGGCTACACCAGGAAACAAAATTCCTGGCTGTTTTGGAGTTCACCCTGTTAGGTAAACACACAAGTCAGTGAGATCCGCACCGCAAGCACACAGTACGAGCAACACAGTGCTCACGACTAGGTCATGACTGCATTCACACCACTGCCAGGCTGCCCTCCCAGACTGCCGGCGGGCACACAGAGAACGGAGGACCAGGTCGACCCCGCAAGCACCGATAATTCAGGTATCGCAGACATCTCAGAGAAGTTGCTGAGGCAAGAGGGAGCCCCATTTACTGAAGGTCTGAAGATACCGTATTTCGCGTAAGACTTGCTAACTCCATCCGCCCTTGGGGGAAGGCGGGCTACTGTTCCAGTCCTCGTGCAAACAATCAAAATGATCCCACTCTTCTTCCAGGATTAAACATCTGTGCCTCCTTGCCCTCCATGACAGTTTTCTTTTTCTTTTGGCTCTCTCAACACCTCCCCAGGCAGCGCTCGATCATTCTGTTTGCTCCCCTCTCTTTCAATTTCATACCTATTTCCAATCACTATCTGTGGTGCGCTGGTAAACCGCTAACAACTTGCTCTCCGAGGGGTGGGGGTCCCAGACCTACTGCGTTTGTCCTTTTCCAGGCTGTAAATGACAAGCGTCACGGTCCTCCACCCTCGGAGTCTTCCCAGCAGGCTCCAGGTGGCCCGTGTCACTGTGACCTCTATGCCACTGCTTGTGTGAAGTCCAGGCTAAGCCAGCCAGCCCTTCTCAAGTCTTCTCTGTCAAGGCCGTTCCCCGGCCACTCCTATCCCCACTGAATCTCCTCCCTTCTTTCTGATCCATCCAGTGCTCAGCTGCACTGCACACCTGGAATTCCACTTGCTCATGGGATTTCTCGAAGGCTTAGTGTAAGTGAACGGTCTGCGCTGTTCTGACAACTTCTGTAAGAATAAAGAAGAGACGAGTAGCGTAGGTCCCTTCGCATCTTTCGCAGCAGACAGGTGGACAGGGAGCGCTCAGTAGTACCTGCTTAATTTCTTCTTCAAAATAATCTATATAGTCCCAAGACCTGTTCTAAAACTTTTTTAGCTTTGAGGTAGAAGTTATAGGCATTGAACTTGGTCTATTTTTTTAAGATTTATTTTTAGAGAGAGAAAGACGGACAGAATCCGAGCACAGGGAGGGGCAGAGAGAGAGGGAGAAGCAGACTCCCCGCTGAGCAGGGAGCCCGACGTGGGACTTGATCCCAGGACCCCGGGATCATGACCAGAGCCGAAGGTAGATGATTAACTGACTGAGCCACCCGGGGACCCTAAGCTTCCCTATTTTTAAGTGTACAGTGGGATGAAATTTAGCAACTATAAGCAGTTGTATAACCACCACGATCGAGACCCAGAACAGTTCCCGTACTTGGCTACGGCAACCACCTACCTACTTTTTGTTGCTAGAGTTTGGCTTTTCCAGACTACCTATTGGTGAAGTCATACGGCATATTTGCATGTACCCTTTTTCACGTACTGTGATGTTTCCGACTCTTCCGAGGTCCTGTGTGTATCCCTAGATCTTCCTTTGCACTGCTGACCAGTGTTCCACAGCATGGAGAGACCCCAGTTTGTTAAAATCTGTTTTCAAATCAGTGGAAAGATGTTGGAGCTGTTTCCAGTTTGGGGCTCCCTATGAATAATGCTGCTGTGAACATTTGCTTGTAAGTCTTTGTGTACATGGATTTTATTTTTATTGCTAATTTTTTTTACATCTTTATTTAGGGTTTTTTTTAATCAGGCAGTTATGAATGTATTATACTGACCATCTCCTTTAATGTTAACATCAACCCCAGGGGGACGCCTGGGTGGCTCAGTGGGTTGGGCCTCTGCCTTGGGCTCGGGTCATGATCCCAGGGTCCTGGGATCGAGCCCCTCATCGGGCTCTCTGCTCAGCGGGGAGCCTGCTTCCCCCTCTCTCTCCGCCTGCCTCACTGCCTACTTGTGATCTCTCCCTCCATCAAATAAATAAATAAAATCTTAAAAAAAAAAAAAATCAGCCCCAGGGATGGGGTACTTTTAAGTTCATCATTTTAAAAAAAAACTGATGTTTACACAGCTAGGAAGTGGAGGAGTCAGGTTGGAAACCCACTGTACCATGTGCTTGTCATGGAGATTAGAGTAGTTCATGCACATGACTGTGCTTGGAACAGTAAGATTCGAGAGAGGTTAGCTCTGGTGCTGATGCTCTCCCCCCTCCCCCCAGACTCCTACCACCCACGGAGTATTCAGTCCTGTTTGATACGAAGGCTCGACAGGGACACCTGGGTGGCTCAGTCTGTTAAGCATCTGCCTTCGGCTCAGGTCATGATCCCAGGGTCCTGGGATCGAGCCCGGTGTAGGGCTTAGCGGCGGGGCGGGGGGGGGGGGGGGGTGTAGTTCTCCCTGGTCGCCGTACCCCCCCAGCTTGTTCTCTGTCTCAAAAAAATAAAAAAAAACCAAAAAAAAAAAGAATGAATGAATGAAAAAAGAAAGGCCAGACAGCTACTGAAGTAGCTGAACGAGGCACTTCAAGTATGCCTGTCGGTTGGGCTTGTCCCTCTCCCCGGCTCACCTCCCTCTTCTTCCCCAGCCTCCATGCCAGGCTCAGGCTGAAAAAGAAATCCGCGTCTCCTCACCTCGGCAAATCGTATCACATTACAGCAACAACCCAAACATCACTCCATCCCAACTCACGCGCAAGACACACACTTCGGTGAGCTGAAAACAAACCTCTGTTAGGTGCCCATGTGGTTTGTACACAGGAAGGAAAGTTAGAAGGCATGAGAACACTCCCGAGGTTGACTTTCCATCAGCCTCTTTCCTCCCTCTAGTTATTTCCGTCTTAAGGACCGTGAGAACAGAGCCCCAAAATGCCACATATACCTTGCTGGGAAGAGTAAAATACGACTGCCGTTTAAAATATCCAGGCACTCGGGGCGCCTGGGTGGCTCAGTGGTTAAAGCCTCTGCCTTCGGCTCAGGTCATGATCTCAGGGTCCTGGGATCGAGTCCCACATCAGGCTCTCTGCTCAGCAGGGAGCCTGCCTCTCCCCTCTCTCTCTCTCTGCCTACCTGTGATCTGTCTGTCAAATAAAAAAAAATATCTTTAAAAAAAAATTAAAATAAAATAAAATAAAATATCCAGGCACTCTTACAACACTCTGATAACAGTGAGAGGTTTGGTATAAAAGACGGCTCCCACGTGGAGCCCAACCCGTGCAAAGCCCTCACCATGATTCCAGAAAATGCTTTTTTTTTTTTTTTAAAGATTTTATTTATTTATTTGACAGACAGAGATCACAAGTAGGCAGAGAGGCAGGCAGAGAGAGAGGAGGAAGCAGCCTCCCCGCTGAGCAGAGAGCCCGATGCGGGGCTTGATCCCAGGACCCTGGGATCATGACCTGAGCCGAAGGCAGAGGCTTTAACCCACTGAGCCACCCAGGCGCCCCCAGAAAATGCTTCTTAAATAAAAAAGATAGTCACATAAGATAAGCTCTGGTGAAAACCCTGTAGCAAGGTGTCTGCTGCTGACGTGGTAATTATCCACTCTTACCTTCTCGCTGCTTTCAAGTAGACATTTTGGCAACTGTAAGATTTTCCCCATGTGGATGAGACCATTAACACAGTCACAGTCAAGCCCTGAACATATTTCTATCAGCTTTTATTTATTTTTTTAAAAGATTTTATTTATTTGACAGAGAGAGAGATCACAAGTAGGCAGAGAGGCAGGCAGAGAGAGAAGGGGAAGCAGGCTCCCTGCTGAGCAGACAGCCCGATGCGGGGCTCGATCCCAGGACCCTGGGATCATGACCTGAGCTGAAGGCAGAGGCTTTAACCCACTGAGCCACCCAGGCGCCCCTTTATCTACTTTTAAATAAGAGATTTCTTTTGTCATGTTTGTTAAAAAATAATGCAGGTCAGAATCCGACTGCCAATCGTTTTCCTCTCATGAAATTCTGGCTCTCAACACTGGCTTTCTGGCAACCCCAAGGGCACATATTGGCACTGAAAAGGTTAATCACAAACACTCTGCTTTCAAATGCACTCTCAGCACTCGATATTGTACTTAATCAAATAAGAAAAATCCATTTTAGGCTCTTGGTCTTCTAATTAATTTGGTAATTGAAAAAGTAACCGAAACAGATTCAATTAACAAAAGTAATATATGTAGATGGAAACAAAATGGAAATGAAGACCACATAGTAAAAGTAAGTCCCTCGGCATGGGCTCCGTGGAAGGTACAAAGCCCTATAGACCTGTAGGCAAAACCTACACACGCTTGTATTGCCACCTTTCAGGGTAGGCAGGTTAGAAGTTTCCAACACATTCTTCAAGTGGTCTGTGACCCCAAAATGGTGAGAACCAGGAGTCTGATTCTCAGTATTGCTCAGTGGGTCAAGTTTTAGGGCAAATGGGTATGGTGTGTGTGTGTGTGTGTGTGTGTGTGTGTGTGAGAGAGAGAGAGAGAGAGAGAGAGAGAGTAGCAGTCATGGATTAAGTTGTCAAGTCAGTAGATATGGCAAAAATGTCACCAAGTTAAAACCACAGAGTCTGTCAAGGAGATCTTGGTCGTTGGAAGCTCAAACCAAAAGGAAACATTTGTCTGCCTTCAGCTCTGGCCTCCCCTTCCAGTGGGCAGAGGAGTCAAGATCCAGGTGGAAACAGGGGAGAGACTGGGCAGGGGAGCTTGCGGGGCGGAGCCTGGGGTGGGGAGCTTGGCGGGTCTCGCTGTCCTGCTGAGGTCACATGCCTGAGTTCGTGAGTTAACTGTGCAACATGGCGTGTAGGTACAACAGAGAGGATATAAAAGCAAACAGTCATAAATAAAGGCACATTTTAGAGCTTTGGGAAAATACCCATGAGAAAAGTATTGTGAATGCTACCCCCCAAAGAGCTCTTCACTTCCAACCTCATTTGTAGAAAAATTGTTTAAAAACGGGCATAAACCACAGAAAGCCATATAACCTTAAAGTAAAGTAACACCCCCCCCACCCCATCACAACCAGCACTGTTTCTGCCTCTTGGATAGGCAGCAAGCAGAATCTTCAGGAAAGGTATCCTTCCCAGTTCTCCTTAGATAAGGGACTCTGCACATTTTGCATATTATACAAATCATCTCAACTAAAGCATCCTCCATGGGCAATCTGAGAAATGAACAGCTAAAGCTCTCATTTCGCCCAGTCTCAGGGCGGCTTGTTTCTGGAGAGGAACGAACGCCCTCCCCACGTGCTGCGTCCATTCGAGACCAAAATTTCCTGAACCCTGTTTTGCTCATTTATGCCACAGTGACTGTTTCCTATGAAAATGGTGGATTACAATTTCACAATGCCCGGTGGTTTCAAAGAAGACAGACTCAGTGGAAATTGTGTTTGAAGGCCCCAGGGACTCAGCCTCAGAGAAAACCACAAAAGCTAAACCACCGCCCGCAAAAATACGCTAGTAGAAGTTACTCAGCCGCCAAACTGCCAATTGTGCGACCTCTTTCCATGGTGGCTACTTCCCAGGGCTCATTATGGGAAAGGTTGTTCTTTCTCTCTCTCTTCCGAATGAATGCAGCTTTTGAACCCTTTTCTAGTTGCATTTGGTCACAGCGCTGACGGATTTTAGCCATCATCTCCTAATGGGCAACTCACTCCCTCTCTTGCAAAAGAAAGAATGGTCTTGTGATAATTCTAGCCGTTTTCAGAACTTCAGGATCTGTGGCAGTTTGAAAGGAAAGAGATGAAGTCTTTGGCAAAACAACAGAGAGAGAATTTCCCTTTGCTCCCTTCCTTGTCCCTTTTCTTTGGTTTGTGGCGAGGTTGTGAAAGGCACCAGAAATGCGCCCGGCGCGCTTTCCTATTTGTATGGCGTGCGATCACCAAACTGGTATTTTTTTGTAAAGCAGCTCCTGATGGGATCTCGCTTTATTATAGCTCGCACGGATGACAGGCGACAGCAGGATGTGGCCCATTTGCTTCTGGGAAGCATCAGGGGTCAGGGAAGGCAAGAGAAAAGGGCGCCATACATTGTATCAATAAACTTATATTAAAAAGGTCATCTGTCGCCTGCTACCCCACCTTGTAGTACAAAGAGACATTGAGCATCAGCCGGGGACTCTTGACATGTCTGAAAGAAATCAATGCGCACCCTTAACCTTCTACCCATCTCTCTGAGCACATGCGTGCTCACGTAAATAAATCACTGAAGCAAATCCGTGCAGCGCCTTATTCAGAGGAAAAAAAAAAAAAAGAGCTGATGAATTCTAAATCGCCTGGTCTGGCCCTGCAGCCCATTCCCTCCTACAAAAAGCAGCGAAGGAGGCCGCTCTCCTGGACCGAAAGCTGACCCCCGGGTCCGAAGCCAGTGGAGGGAGCCGGGGGAGGAAGCAGCCTGGTCCTCCGCCCCCGGACACGGGCACAGCGCGGGGAGGGCTGCGGGCTTTGGGGTCTCCAGAGGTTCCGGAAATGGCAAACTTGAGTCCAGGGTCAGAGTTTTTAGAAGAGGGGCGCTGGGGGTGATCAGTCACTGAAGCGTCTGCCTTCCGCTCAGGTCATGATCCCAGAGTCCTGGGATCAAGCCCCAGGTCGGGCTCCTGCTCGGTGTGGAGTCTGCTTCTCCCTCTGCCCCTCCACGCTGCCCGTGCTCACTCCCGCTCCCTCCCTCGCCCTCTCTCTAAAAAATAAGTCTTTAAAAAAAAAAAAAAAAAAAGACGACGACGACGACGGCTTTAGAGGACTGGGATGATCTCCAAAAGGCTACTCTGGCAATCATCAAGGAGCCCCAGAAGTGGTGAAGGGGAGGGAAGCTGGAAGGCTTTATAGGAACTGCCCTTCTCAGGCACCGCGTGTGAGAGACAGAGGAGGACACGTGGTCAAGGACAAACAAGAATCCCAGAGGATAAAGGGGGAACCAGGAGCCCACAAGGCGTGGCAGTGCATGTGTTAAATGCAGCCAAGGCTGTGTGGTGAGAAGGCCAGCAGGACGCTGCTGTGGGCTGGTGCCATGAAGACTTGGGAGGGGACAAAAAAAAAAAAAAAATCACTCACCCCTACCTGTCACTTAACGGAAGTTCAACTCTGCTTCCTCATTTCTAAAATCGGGTAGTAAAGTCACTGGCTTACGGGGTGGCCGTAAGGATCGCACGTACTTGAGAGCGCTTCGTCAACTCTAAAGCAGTTCGGGCCATCGTGGTCACGAACAGCCAGGAGGTACCAGACTAAATTCTAATAGGTGAAAGGAAACGCGTCTATCTCTTGGACGTCGTTTTGCTTCTGACACATGGACAAGAACAAGGACCCTCAGCCAGGAAGGAGTAGGGAAAAAATACTCGGAATAGAGCACCGAGTCCCAAACTGATTAGAAGATGTTCTAAACGGACTTCTGCATTAGAGCAACGAGCGATCATACTAGGTATTTGCAGGAGTGGAAGAGAAAAGAGTTCAGTCCTCCCCTGTGATACCAATGGAGTCTGGGGAATATATCTGCAATTTTCAAATGGGAAAAAGATCTCTGCCCCAAAGACTACGGAGTACTGAACTTGATATACAGCCTAGTCAAGGGTCTGTGAGAGATTACTGAAGAAGATCTTGTGAGCACTTAGGAGAGGATGCGGTGATTACTGGATGTAAGATTAGCCTCTCTTGGTTTTCATCCAGAGAAGGTAATTCAGTTGTAAGGCTGAGGGAATTTTCCAGATGAAAACTATCTGGATAAGGCAAGGCACCCGTAAACGTCTTTCAAGCGGCCCTTGTTTACAAGAGAATGTGGAAGAACCGGCCTTTAGTGATGTCAATCCCCACCAGATGTCCGGGCTGTGCCAGGGGTGGCGAGGAAGTTTGAAGCTGCCAGGCGGCCTCGGGCTGGCCCTTTCCCTACTGAACCATGGCCATCAGTGGCTCACACAAAGGTACTGACACCTCACATCAGCAGGTGAGACGAAACTAGGAAGTAAGGCCAACCCCCTTGATGACAAAATCATCAGATGCCAAAAGGAGCTTGGTCCAATGAGGAAACTCTCTCCGGAAAGGTTAAATATCACGGGAACAAAGGTGAGATCCCAATTTAGCTGTTAGAAAGCAAATGCCAGATTTCCAGAGGGGGTGTGAGAGAAGGCGGTAGAAGGACAGGCTCATGAGTGACACACAGAACAAGGCTGAAGGGCCTAGTTGACAGAAACACCAACTTGAACCCAAAATATGTGGCCCCAAAAGGTCAATTCATGTTTTACACTGACTGACCAAAAACATGGAACCAAGACATCTTGTGTTTGGTGTCTGGACGCCGCACTTCCAGCGTGATTAGGAATCCAGTTACTGGGTGAAAGGCCTGGTGGCAATATTAGAAAGTATGCGCTAAGTACCTCACACAGCCAGGTACGCTTAGATTTGGTGGGAGGTCTCCATTTCCTATCTGTAGGACAGCAGAGTCCTGAGGAAGATTCCAGCTGGGCCAAGGATTTTCCAGAAAGTGAAAAGCTCTTCACAGACATTAAAATAGAGTGTGTGGGGGCGCCTAGCTGGTTCAGTCAGAAGAACATGTGACTCTTGATCTCGGGATCCTGAATCTGAGCCCCACGTTGGGTGTAGAGATTATTTAAAAATCAAAACTTTTAAAAAATAAAATAGGATGTGTGTGCTCACACGCGTGTGTATAAAGGTCCTCCTAGAAAGGAGTCATTTAAAAGATGGAAAAATGCTTTGTATTAAAAATAACTTTCACAGAGCATTAACTGACAATCACTAGGTTTCAAAAAAAGGTCAACACCTCAGCAGAGTACGTTGACAGCTTACTCGGTTTCTGAGTTTTGAAGGTAATCTTCACAGCTGAATGTAACTATAGGATTTTAAATTCATACCTAAAACCAGTGTCGGATTTTTCTTCCATTTCCTTATTTCCCATAACTTTTTGCTAATAGAACATGAATTAGATATGTAAATCAGCTCTCACTAAAAATGGAATACAGGATCTTAGTCATCTTTTCTCAGATAAAATTGTCTACTGTTGGTTATTACCCGGCCTACATAGGAAAGAATAACTTTTGAAATGAGATAGTTGCATAAGAGTTTTCCTTTACCCCTTGGGTCAAACGAGGGGAAATTCCATGGCACAGGATAAAATGTAAGCTGTTCCCACAGACCAGATTCTGTTTCCACCAAGTTTGGCAACAGCCTTCTTGGACAATAATATCTTTCCTTTCTCACACTTATTCAATAAAGTAATTCACTGGGCAGCTCCCTGAAGTGGTGATTATTGATTTGGACCTGAAACAATCTACGTTTTCCTGTCCCTCTCTGCGACCCTGGGGTCATTCCCTGCCTCAATTCTAAAGATGTTCCAAAGTGGGGGATCGTGTACGTAAGTAACAAGCACCGCATGGGACGCTTGGAGATGGTGGACACACGTTATCACAAGTCTATCTTCTGGGACAACACATGCATAGACCATGGGAGCCTGGGGGAGTATTCTACCATTGGATGTGACCAAAAGCCATCAGAGTGATGTCCAGAAGATACTAGGTGTCCATCAACTGAAGCAAGGATATGCTAGATGTGGAATGTATCCATACAACAGATTACTACTGGGCCCTAAAAAGGAAAGAAGTACTGACGAAAGCTACAACATAGACAGACCTCAAATACACTAGAGCTACATGAAAGATCTCAGACCCAAAGAGATCACAGAGGAGTCCATTCAAAATACATGCCCAGAACAGGACATGCACAGAAGATGACCTAGACAGACAGGAAGTAGATGAGCGGTTGCTTAGAGCCAGGGGAGTGAGTTGGGGAAAGGTCAAGTGACAGACATGGGGATGGGTGTTCTTTAGGAGGATAGAAATGTTCTAAAATTTGATGTTGGTGAGGGATTTTAAAAAATCCTTAGGGATTTGTGATGAAACTATGGGATCACCCAATCATCATCAGGTTGCCCAGTGTAGTTTCTTAGTTGAACCAACGGTCTCTTCTTGGGCCTCTTCTCCTTCCAGGATCCCCTGCTCAGCGACATTTCAACTACTTCCCACTCCTTTATATAGAATTTGGGTTTGTTTTGTTAAGAAACTATATTTTTTTAAAAAGATTTTTACCTATTTGACAGAGAGATCACAAGTAGGCAGAGAGGCAGGCTGAGGGGGAGGGGGAAGCAGTCTCCCCGCTGAGCAGAGAGCCCAACATGGGGCTCTATCCCAAGACCCTGGGACCATGACCTGAGCTGAAGGCAGATGCCTGACCCACTGAGCTACCCAGGCGCCCCTAGATTTTGTTTTTAACCATGGTTTGGGGAGAGAGGGGTTGATAGAACTTCAGCTGATAACCCAAGTATGCCAAAAATATTAGACAGTTTCTCTGTATGTTTCTTGTAGCTTCTCCTTAGGTTAACATCTTACGTAACTACAGACCTTTATCAAAGCTAAACAACCTCGATAACGGTGTTATTGACTAAAGCACAGAACTCCTTTGCATTTGGCTAGTTTTTCCCACGAACGTTCATTTTCTATCCCAGGATCCGATTCAAGACGTGACAGTGCGTTCCAGTGTCTCATCTCCCTAGGTTCCTTCCATCTATGACAGCTCCTCAGTCCTGAGCTTTCATGACCTTCAGTCTTCATGACCTTTAGTCTTCTTGTCAAGTGTTTTGTAGAACAACCCTCAGTGTAAATTTGTCTGAGGAGTCCTCCCAATTCGCTTCGGGTTGTGTGTGATGGGGAAGGAAAGCAGAGAAGTGAGGCCGGGTCCCAGGCAATGCATCGTATGGGGGGGTTGGGGGGACGGTGTTGAGATGTTACCCTCCATCTCCCTCGGCGAGGGCGGGCTCTGCCGAGACTCTCCACAGATTTAACATTTAAGCCTTATTTCCATACACTAAAAAAAAAAATACGTGTTCACAGTTTGCCCAGTGCCAGAGAGAATGTGAGCCCCTATGGCAATGATGCTTATTCCTGTCTACAAGTCAAGGTGGTCTGCGAAGCCTTTTAAACACACACATTCCTGCCTCAATGTCTGGGGATTCCGAGCCAGTAGGTCAGAGGGAGGCTTCCCAGGAGATTCTCACAGTGGCCCGGATGGAGTGGCAGAGAGGACAGTGGCCCCAGTCTGGAGGAGAATCAGTACAGAAGGAAGATAGGCACAGAGACAAGTCCCCAGTAATGATACCCTTTCTTTCTTCTTTTTTTTTAAAAAGATTTTATTTGAGAGAGAGAAAGAGAGGGAGAGCACAGAGGGAGAGGGAGAAGCAGACACCCAGAAGAGCTGAGAGCCCAATGCGGGGCTCGATCCCAGGACTCGGAGATCATGACCGGAGCCGCAGACAGACACTTCACCCACTGGGCCCCCCAGGCGCCCCAATGATAACCTTTCTTGTGAGGTACCAACTCAGGGCTGTAGGAGCAGCAGAGCCCCAACACTGCTCCAGGGGGAGGCTGGCACCCCGGACCCGGGTTCTGGAAGCACCCAACTCCTCGACAGCCCGGCTCTCTGTACTTAAGTCCTTCAAACCATCCAACGAATCTACATGTGCCTAGAAGAGTCCAGCAGAAAGGGGAAGCGAGGCCAAGTCTGCTCAGCAGCTTCAAAAGCTGTTTAAAGAAGCCAGAGCCTGTTCCAACCTCTAGCAGTGGCACGAGATTTGGGGTGAAAGGCAGGGAGGGGTCCCCAACGGGGACTTCAGGCTGGAGAGGAGTGGGCCCCACACAGAAACCCTGGCAACTGCCTGACTTGTCCTCACTGGCTCGTTCCCCATTTTGTTACCCTGAAACCTTCAGCGAAGTCTTGTCTGGGCTCGTGTTACGTTACGGTCGCCAAAGGCCCTTGCAAAACATACGTGTGCCCAGACTATTCCCTGAGCTCCTGATTTACCTGTGTTGGGCCAAGGCCTGGGCACCTGGCAGGTTTTTCAACCTTCCCCAGTGTGGTGAACAGCTTGGCCTCGAGCCTCGATCCTCCAAGTGTGGTCCACGGACCAGCCCCATGGAGATCCCCTGAGAGGCTGTTAGAAACGCAGGCTCTGGGGTCTTGGGACAGACCTCTGGAGGAGGACTCTGCCTTTTGTCAAGATTTCCACGTGAGCTGCGGTGCCCACTAGGGATACATGGTCATTTAAATTAAAACTTACAATTCCTCAGTTGCCTGAGCCCCCTTTCAAGCACTCAACAGCCTCATGTGGGCAGTGGTTATCCTATTGGGCCATGGAGACCTAGAACATTTCCATCAGGGCTGAAAGTTCTATTAGCCCTGGGCTTGTGTTAACAGAGCAGCAGCCCTTGAGGACGGAGGTCAGGGAACAGAGGTGGAGGCTGCTGGATCCAGCTGTTTCTGCAGGTGTGGCAACCTCCCCTCATCCTTGGAAAACAGGTTTCCTTGTTATCAAAAGAGAGAGCGAGCCAAGATGGCACCACCTTTAGGCAAAACCATGGGGAACGGGATTTTCCGCTGTTGAATTTCATATGCCTGGGGACATTTTACTGAAGCAGAGGCTTTGGGGAGGAGGGTTTGCAGTAGCTGACCAGAGGCTGCTTTTAGGAGTGCCCAGAGGACTCTGCAGGGCAACCAGGATCTCTGGTCACCAGGGCAGACGGTGAAAGAGAGAACAGGGCTACAGCTGTGGGTCTGAGAGTCCTCAACACACAGACAGGAGAACGCGCAGTGAGTGGGACCACCAGCTGGGCGTGCGGGGTAAGGGAAAAAAACAGTCCCGCTCAGCCCGGGAGCAGCCGCGGAGAGGCCGGAAATCAATGATCGGAGACAAGAGGCAGAGTCGGAGGTGGAGGCTCCTCGAAGTCCGTGGAGGGAGGGAAGGACCAGTAGGGATGACTGAACGTGGCCTTGGAGGAGGTACAGGGCAAGGGCAGGACCTGCTGGGGGAAGAGCGTGACCCTGAGCCCACACGACCTGCACAGGGGATGCCTCCTATCATTTCGCACCCTGGGCATCTCTCCGGCTTCCCCCTCAGCCCAGCCCCAGTGAAGGAGCTGGAAGCTTCTGAGAGGAGCGCAGGAGTGCTATGACAGAGAGATGTGGAGATGGAGTACCACTCAGGTCATGATCCCGGGGTCCTGGGACAGAGCCCCACGTCAGGCCCCCTGCTCCACAGAAAGCCTGCCTCTCTCTCTCCCACTCCCCCTGCTTGTGTTCCCTCTCTCTGTCTCTCTCTCTTTCTGTCAAATAAATAAACAAAATCTTTTTTAAAAGGGGGGGATGACTATGTGCTTCATGGGGTGGTCTTGAGATTAAATGGGTCAATCCACATTAAGCAATTAGAACAAAGTGGGATACACAGGAAGCCTCATTCCACGTAAGCACCATGAAAATGTACTCAAGGGATCGAGACCATTCAAGTGTCTCCATTTCTGCCTAATGGATGATTTTAAAACAAGTATTTTTATTTAAATACATACTTCCTTTTAAAATGTATCTCAAGTATCCTATCCTCCACATTTTCCATCATTGAAATGGCAAGTTCCCATTTCATTAAGCTGTACTTTTTTTTTAATGCTCTAATTTTTAAAAGACAAAGAAAAAACTGGGCTTCTTTAAATGACAAAAACCACTGTGTCATCTTTTCTTACCCTGAGCAACAACACAGGAGAATACTTAATAGTGCATATTGTGCAAAAAGACACATTTCAAATTGAGCTGCCAGTGATTTACAATGGATATATTAAATACTATTTTTATCCAAAAAGAATGGGATTAAGGAAGACATTATGAGGCAGTCAAAGGCTTTGTTTCAACGGTTTGTAAACACATGCAAGTAAAGATGGAAGCTCTTATCTGGGAATAAATCGGAACAATTTCATAAAGAAAAGCCTACAATTTTCCGAGGCTTAAGGAGAAAGATTAACAAAAAGTATGTGGGGGAAAGTTAATGGCATCAATGGCATATTCCTTGGTCATCAAATTTGACAAATACGCCCTAAGGCATACACTCGATGATTCCACAGGGTGCCAGGGGACACACGGGCTGGGGAGCAGCTCCGGAAGCTGGAGGTTCATCAATCAGGCCTGTGATGCTGGTACACTTACACACTGTCATAGGCTGAATTGTGTCCCAACAAAAATCTGTGTTTGGATTGTAACCTCCAGGACCTACGAATGTGGCCCTATTTGGAAATAGGGTCTTCACAGATGAAATCCACTCAAGATGAGGTCATATGTGGTTTGGGCAGACCCTAACCCCGTGACTGAGGTCTTTACAAGAAGAGGGAAATTCAGACCTAGAGAAGAGACACAGGGGAAAGTATAAAGGTAGAGGCAGAAACTGGGGGCAGAAATGCTTCTGTGGGCCAAGAAATGCCAAGGACTGCAGATGACATGAGAAGCTAGGAGAGAGGCATGGAACAGATTCTCCCTCAGATCCTTCAGAAGGAGCCAACCCTGCTGGGACCTTGTTTTGGACTTTTAGCCTCTGGAACTGTATGAATAAATTTCTGCTGTCTAAGCCACGGTGTCATGGTACTTTGTTAGGGCAGCCCTGGGAAATGGATATACCCGCCATCTTGGCCATACCCTCTTCAAGGACCACAGTGATTGAATAGAAAAGGGGTCAAGGGGAGAGGCTGGGAAGTCGGTTTTGACCTTGCCACACAAGAGCTGTGTGGCCTTAAGTCAGGTACTACATCTCCCTGTGCCCCAGTTTCCTTGTTGTTAAGTAGAAATAAAAGAATCCACCCCACATGGTTGTCATGAAGATTCAATGAGACCAAAGTCAAGAAGGCAGCATTAATGCTATTATCATCATTCTGCCAACTTTTATATCTGTTCTGTATGCATCCTAATCCCTCTCCTCAAACTCCGTTCCTCTCTTTGGCCTACTTTTTAACTCTCTGATATTTTAGCATTTCAAATATGGTAGAACCTATCTATGAGGCCGAAATTTCCATAAAAACCTGAGTTTTGGGAGCAACAGAATCAAAATCTGTTCTTGTGACCTCCAATTATTACTAGAAGAGCCCAAAAACAGAAAGGCAAGAATAGTACCAAGTGCATTTGAACACAAAGAACATCTATCCATCTCCATCCTGGAGAAACAGGGCAGACACAGCTGAAGATAGGAGAAGGCCAAAGTGAAGTTACTCTAGGCAGAGCTGAAGGAGAGGCGTTCCTTCATAGGACAGTCAAGGACAGGCAGGTCATGGGAATGGACATAATGTGGTAGAAGAGTGTTGGCAGGAGCAGAAGAACCACCCGTGGTTAAGTTCAACAACAAATTACCCTATGACCCAGCAATTTCACTCCTAGGTAGGTACCTATGCAGAAGAATTTAAAACAGGTGTGCAAACAATTTGTATTCACAGGTTCATGACGTGGACTATCCATGATAGTATCTGTACCCTTCATCACCAACGTACGGATAAACAGAATATGGTCCAGTTGTAGAACGGTATGGCACTGAGCCACCAAGAACAATGAAGTACTGCCATGCTACAGCACAGCCCAACATTGACAACGTGACGGTAAGTGAGAAGAGCCAGACACAGAAGACCTCGCGTTCTAGGGTTTCTTTTGTATGAAATATCCATACTAGGCAAAATCACGGAGATAGAAGTCAGATGAGTGGTTGCTAGAGGCTGGGAGGAGGGGAGGATGAGGAACAGTTACGGGGCCTTGTTTTGGGGTGACAAAAATATTCTAGAACCAGATGGTGGTGATGTGTGTACGACATTGTGGCTGCGCCAAATGCCACCAAATTGCATGCTTAAAATGGTTAGTTGGTCAACTTTCTATGTTTTCAACTATAAAATAAACTAAATGAAGGGCCTAGAAGCAAGGGAAAATTCCACAAGCGCAGAAGCCACAGTGAGAGTGATGTGTTCTGTGGAAAGAAAGGAACTAATGGTAATTCATTTGTCACAGATTACTTGATATAGCACCTAAGGTGATCTTTTTTTTTAATAAAAAAAAAAAAGCAAGGGAAGAGCTATACACAACAAACAATGGCCATCCGCAAGCCTCCACACAGCCTCAGACTAGAAATTGGGTCCTTCGCTACCTGTGGGTCCCTCACAAGAATGTTCACAGGTCTTTAGAAGGTCACTGAGAAACTACTGATTGGGAATCCATCAAGGGAAACACACAGGGGGACACGCGAGACACCTCCATCTTCGTCTTCAAAATTTTTAAGTCTTACTTGTTAATAATTTCTACATGCCTGTGTTCTCTCATGAAAGCCCACCAGTCCCGTGTGGTCCCAGCCTAAGTGGTCAACCTGGAGCGGTAAAACACAAGCCCCTTCTGAGCAGATAATGTCGCGTGGACCTTGAAGCTGTTCATGGGAGTATCAGGGAATAAGATGCCAGCGCGCAGGGCAGATGGAGGGATGGAACCAGTCCGATGGCCCGAGGTGGTCTGGAACAATCCAGCGTTGTGAAGGTGGCCTGCGGCCGGCTCTGAGGGCATAGGGAACATTCTGCAAGCCTGTGCAAACTCACGCACACCACAGCTACCTATAATCACTGGGGCCAGCGGACAAGACAGCAGCCGTTTCCCAGTGGGATGCAGCCTCCACGACAGAGGGCCATAGGCGCAACTTGAGTGGGTCTGTTGTCTGACAACGTCTGAGATGACATCACGCACATACCATGATGCTATGTCACCCCCTGTTAGTCCCTGGAATAATGGACAAGCCACTGGGGTAATTTGGGAGAACGACCTTGTCTCCCAAGCTGGAGGGGTGGCAAGCCTGGGGTTCACAGGAGCCCATAGGCCAAGACTATTTTCTGGGTGACATAATTTCCAACTGTGTTGCAGTGTCCCTGCAAGGCCTGGGTCATGGGGCAGGAGAGGACACTTTGCTGACCACACTGTCCCACAGAGCAGCTCCTTGCCGCCCCCACACAGCTGAAGATCACCCGGCAGAGGCCTGCGGCGAGAACCACAGATGATGGTAGTGCCTTCCTTCCAGATACGGACCGCTCGCCTTCTGGATGGGAGACGGGGCAGTTGGACGTTGAGAAGGGGATTGTCATATGGGACAAAACAACGTAACAGGATCTCAACAGTCTCTGAACTGGGAAATCATAACCCACCAAAGAGCTAGGGCACCCCATCAAACGTTAGAGTTCCTTCCCCAGCAATAGTTAAAAACAAAAACAAAAACAAAACAAAAATTCTCAGCACACGACAAGATGCTCAGCATCACTCCTGATCAGGGAAATGCAAACTAAAACCATAATGCGGTGTCTCCCTTCACACCGGTCAGAACGGCTAAAGTCAATACAAGAAACAAGTGTTGGTGAGGATGTGAAGGAAAAGGAACCGTTGTGCCCCGGGGGAAGGCGGACTGCCGCAGCCAGTGTGGGACAGTCCTCAAGATGTTCAAAATGGGGGGGTGCCTGGGTGGCTAGGTTTTGTGCGCACGCTCTCTCACTCGCTCTCAAATAAATAAATCCAGGATTTCACAAGGGCCTCAACAGCAGACAGAGGCCTATAGAGAACACAGAGAAAGACAAATCAAAAATTCAACTTAATAAAGCAGATTTAAAAAAACAAACGAAGGACCCAGACTTCCGCGGATTTTTTTTTCTCTCTTTTTTTTTTTCCTATTTAGGGTTTAGAGGGGAAAATAGGAACAGATGGTCTGGGACAAGAAGGGTATTTCCCTCCGCCACCACGTGCCGATGCTCTGGTTCCGTCCACCTCCCCATCCGCCTGGGCAGGAGACCGCCCACCAGTGGGGGTGCCAAGGCACACGGCAGAGGAGGGTAGGAATGAGAAGGAATCAATGTAGAGATTTGGGGGCACAAGAGTGTTGCCTAAGGGACAGCCCTGTGCCAGATATTTTCACACACACACCTCACTACATGCTCAAAGAGCTCCTTCAAGACCACTTGCTACCCCGCTATAAACAGACGAGGAAACAGACAGGCAGGAAGTTCAGGGACCTGCTGTGTGGGCAGAAGCACGGCCCCTCCCCCTCCAGAGATGTCCCCATCCTAATCCCTGAAACTTACCACTACGTCACATTATACAGCAAAGGGGGGATTGGGGATTAGAGGGCAGATGGAATTAAGGTGGCTCTTCAGCTGACCTTAAAATAGGGAGATCAGCCTGGAAGACCCGGTGGGCCCACTGTAGTCAAGAGGTCCCTAAATGTGGAAGAGGCAGGCCAAAGAGGCAGGGTGTTGGCACGCCCGCCGTGGTTGGCTTGGAAACTGGAGGAACATGGCCACAAGCCAAGGAATGGGGGTGGCTTCTAGAAGCCTCGAAGGGCAAGGAAAGGGCTTCTTCTCTACAGCCTGTACAAAGGAACGTGGCCTTGTTAACATCTTGTTTCTAGCCCCGTGAGACCCTGGTTCGACTCTGACCCCCTTCTCCTGAATGTAAGCTCACGAATTTGTGTTTTAAGCGACTGTTTGTGACAATTTGTTAGAGCAGCCTTCAGAAACTCATGGAGCAGGAAGAAAACCACATTTGCTTTCACAGTATTGTTTGCAATGTTTATCTGCCATTCTCCCCTGCCGGGAGATGTACTTTTTATACTATACGTTAAGGTTAAAATAAATAAATAAATAAATACATACATACATAAATAAATCAGCCCACTTTCCTCAAGCAGTGCTAGAGGCTGAATGTCTGTGTCCCTCAGCCAAATTTATTATTTTTTTTTTTCAAAGATTTTACTTATTTATTTAACAGAGAGAAAGATCACAATTAGGGAGAGAAGCCGGCGGGGGGTGGGGGAAAGCAGACTCCCCACTGAGCGGAGAGCCCGATGTGGGGCTCGATCCCAGGACCCGAGATCATGATCTGAGCCAAAGGCAGAAGCTCAACCCGCTGAGCCACCCAGGCCCCCTCCAAATTTAAATGCTGAAATCCTAAGCCCCAGTGTGGTAAGTATTAGGAGGTGGGGCCTCTGGGAGATGCTTAAGTCATGAGGCTGCACCCTTGCGAGCCCAATTAGGTACCAGGAAGAGGCCTCTCCCTAGACACGGCACCTGCTGACACCCTGATCCGGGACCTCCAAGGCTCCAGAACCAGAACAAATACATTTTCTGTGATCTGTAAGCCTCCCAGTCAGTGGGGGTTTGTAATAGCGCCCTGAAAGGCCTCAGACAAGCAGATCATTTAGAAGCGAGGAAGAGCTCGCCACCCAGGTGCCCAGAAAACATGGTTTTTAAAGGCGGGTACACTGTGGCCAGTTGTTCTCAGGAAGAACTTTTATGTTTTATTTATTTTTATTATTTTTAAAGCAGGAAAAGTTCGTCTGGGTGGCTCAGTGGGTTAAGCCTCTGCCTTCGGCTCAGGTCATGATCTCAGGGTCCTGGGATCGAGCCCCGCATCGGGCTCTCTGCTCAGCAGGGAGCCTGTTTCCCCGGCCCCCACCTGCCTCTCTGCCTACTTGTGATCTCTGTCTGCCGAATAAATAAATAAAATATTTTTAAAAATCAATTAATTAAAAAAATTAAAGCAGGACAGCCAGCAGCTTCTTCATTTAAACCACAAAATTCCACATAGGAAGGACCTAATTACTTCAGTTCTACAAGTCTAAAAATTCTGATAAGCAACCAGCCCAGGAACCTTGTAAATATTATGCCATCCAGGAGCATCTGATAGGAAAAACCGAAATACAGCATGAACAGCCTCAGTCACAAAGAGCTAGATGCAAACGCTTAATTCCATGAGTTACCCAAGTGCTCAGCACCGAGTCGAACGTGCTACTCCCAGCAACCATCTCTAGCAGCAGAAGCCAGGGGGTCCCCAAATTCCACGGTGCATCACCTGGAGGGCTCGTTAAAAACAGTGTTGAGCCCACCCCCCGAGTTTCTGACTCCATAGGTCTGCAGAGCAGGGACCCAAGAATTCGCATTTCTAGCAAATTCCCACCTGATGCTGGTGTTACTTCTCACTTTTTGAGAACCACCCGTATGAATCAGTTATTCTTACCTGAAAACCAACTTCACGGCGGGGAGGGGAGGCATGGGAGTCAGAATGAGCTTTTCGTGTATGAAGGACAGAGCCCGGCCTTGTGAATCGTTACAGACAACTTTTGGCTTCTGGGAGGATTTCTTCTCCCTCGCTTTGCAGAGAACACCCACCGATTGCTTACACACCCACTGATTGTCCTAGAAACGTGCAAGCACGTGCGTGGTTATGGCATTGTCTGAAACAGCAGAACACAGTAGGGGACAGGCCTCACTCCACGCCTGTACGAGCAGAAAATGAAGGCTCGTGGAACCCAGGGTAGGCAGAGGGGAGGGGTTGCCAGGAATGAGGAGTCGTGCCCCATCTCTTGTTCTTGTAGAAAACCGACAGTGGGGGCCCCCTCCCACTCCCATAAAATGCAAGGAAGCCAGAGGGCCATTTCCAAAGGCAAACTGGATCCCGCCACTTCCCCACCCCGCATCTTTTTTTTTTTTTTTTTGCTCTTAGAATAAGGTTCCAAACTCTCTTCCAGGCTTTGCAAGGTCTTTGTGATCCAGCCCTCACCTCTAACCTATACTTGGTCTACACCCCGAGCACACGAGTCGGCTTTCCATTCTTCAAATACATCAGTTTCTACCCACGGCCTTTACCACCCACCATTCCCTGGGCCTGTTGCTCCCGCCCATATCCACACCAGCCGCAGGGCTTAACTCAAAGAGTGCCTTGTCACCTCCAGCGTGAGGTCTGCCTTGATTGCTTATCGAGCCTCTACTCCAAGTCTTCAGTCACACTAACCTGTTCTAGAGATGAGCTCATTTCCCCACGTGCTTGTTCACTGCCCATTTCCCTTCACTAAAATGTAAGACGTGAGAGCAGGAATCTTGTTCATCTCAAGGGGTGCGTGGGTGGTGTAGTCAGTCGGGTGCCCAACTCTTGGTTTCGGCTCAGGTCATGATATCAGGGTCATTGGATCGAGCCCCACTGCTTGAGATTCTCTCTCGTCTCCCTCTGCCCTCCCACTCCGGCTTGCTTTCTCTCTAAAATAAATGGATAAATCTTAAAAAAAAAAAAAAAAGTGAGACATAAGGCAACTGACGGAATTTTCAATGAGAATAATGACCATTTAAGAGCTAATGATATCATACAGTCACTCACTACTCAGTGCTGATTTAAGTCCTTCGTGTCTATCAGCTCATTTAACGTTCACAGCCTAGGACACAGTTACTATTCCCAGCCAACGCATGCAGGGGAAGAAACTGTAAGGACCTATTTTACTGTCCCTGCTCCCCTTCCCCCAGGGGACTTAAAAACAAGTCCTGAAAACCAGCTCCAGGTGTGGAGGCCAAGAAAAACAAGGCTGTACCCACCTCGAGTCTAGCCCTGACATAAGTACAGCCATCTTGGCAAAGCAAAAGCCGGCACCTTGCACTGTAAGAGTGGGTTAGCAGAAGAATGGCCATCCTGAAGGCCGGGAAGCCATTTTGCTGAGCGTCCCTAACCAGCCCACAAGGCGTACTGTGACTTGAGATAAGAGAAAGTAGCTAAAACCTAGGAAGCAACTTAATCATATACCACCAGGGCGGTTAGGCAATGGCACCACAGGGACCAGATGTTAAAGAAAACAAATAGTTAACTTGCAGAGATCACAATCCTGCAAGACAGGAGTCTCCCTTGGTTTGCAAATGTCCTGGAGATTTACAACAAAAAGGGCCATCTCTTCAATGGCCCAATTTCCAGAGACAAATGGCTCAGTCCCTCAAGGCCTAAGGTCCCCCTCCCCACCATAAAACTGAGGAAGGATGAGGCAGAAGGAAATGTAGATAAAGCTAAATTTCTTCTAAACCTAAATCTTGCCTAACCGCCAGGGTGACGCCAGGGCGGCAAAAAGTTAAACAAAGTTAACCTGTCAGAGTGGGGCGCAAGACATGTATGTAGCTATGGGAAAGTGCCTTGAAAATGCTATATAAGCCCTTGGCTTTGAGTGCTCGGGGTCCTTGTTGAAACCCGCTGCGCCGGACGGATACTTGGACCCCAGCGAGCTGGAAATAAACCTCGCTGTGTGACTTGCATTATCGAAAGTGTTCTCTGTCTAATTGAGGCATGGTCAACTCCGTACCCTAACAAAACTTAGGCATGAAGATTAATCTGCCCGACACCACAAAGCTAGTTAGTAGTCGAGCAGGGATTTGGAACCCAGGCACTATAGCTACAAAAATTATGTACTAGAGTGTAGTACACCTGCCTCCCAGCGTCACTGGGATCTGGTTTTTCACAAGCGCAGGCTAGAGAAGATGCCCTTCCAATTCACATGCAAACATTTTAGACAGGTAGCCTCTCATTGTGGTCCCTGGATGAAAAAGATTTTATACGCAAAGTGGTTTAGTTCCTACTACCAACTGTTTGAGGTTTCTAGCACATTTCTTCTCAAAGCACTCCTTTTCTCAATGTTCACGTCATCTTTCTAAATCAGGGCAAGAATCTTGATTAATTTCTCACCACCTGGGTTTTAAAAGAATGAAGATCCACCGCTTTGTTATCCAATAGGGCAGCCACCAGCCCCATATCACCACTGAGCACCCGACCGGGGCCAGGCCCACTGAGAAGTGTTTTAAAGGTCAAATTCACACTGGACTTCAAAAGGATCTCATATAGGGGTGCCATTCCTAGCGGGGAGTCTCTCTGAGACTCTCTTCCTCTCCCTTCTGCCTCTCCTCACTCACATACAGGCACACACTCTAAAAATAAATAAATCAATCTTCTCCCCCCCACCCCAAAAAAAGAACTTACATGAAAAACAGTGTGAGGGACTGTTAAGTGACTCAGTTAAGTGTCTGCCTTTGGCTCAGGTCATGATCCCGGGGTCCTGCCTTGGGCTCCTCGCTCAGCAGGGAGCCTGCTTCTCCCTCTGCTTGTGCTCACAGTCTCTCTCCCTCCCTCTCTCTGGCAAATAAATAAAATCTAGAAAGAAAGAAAGCTGAAATACCCCAATTTTTTAGATTACATGTTGAAACACATTTTAGATATATCGTTAAATAAGTTATATCACTAATTTTACCCATTTTTAATCTTTTAAATAATTTTAATGGCCTTTTAAAAATTATATATGTAGCTCACACTATATTTCTACTAGACAGCATGGATCCTGGATATTCTAGAATCGTTTATATTGAATAAAATATCTGAAATAGTTTTCCATGTTGGCAATGCATATTTTCTTTTTTTTTTTTTTTTTTTTTTTTTTAAGTAGGCTCCACACCCAACACGGGCCTTGAATTCATGACCCTGAGATTAAGAGTCACGGGCTCTAATGACCGAGCCAGCCGGGTACCCCTCTTAATCAGGTTTTTAATCTGGAAACAAGTATCTGATTTGTCTAGAGTCTGGATGTCAAATAAATTCATCAAGCCTCCTTCAACTTAGCCAAATGCGGAGTGCTGACTCATGTTCTACACTTTATCTATTTCAGGAGTCATGCAAGTAGTGGCCATACAGCAAATTCTACATTGTTCTGAAACCAAGAAAAAATGATTTTTCGGACCTATCGACTGATAACGCCAACTCCCTAATCTACAGTTTCTGCAGCTCTTACCTCATCTTTATTTACTTGTATCAAAAGAGGCTGGGACCCTGGTGTAAGAAGAAGTAACAAGCACTCTTCGTTTTCTTGCCACATTTTTTTTCCCTTGAGAGCTACAAAATAATGCAGCATGTCATTAAATGGGCTGAGCTTTCCCACAGACATTAGGATAATTGAGCCCGATTTCCTGACCAAGGACTCCAGATCAGAGAGACAAAAGATGTAAATAAAAGACAAAAGGAAATATAAACTCTCTACCCTGGAAAACACAGAGAGGATCCCTGGGGTGATGGGCCCAAAGGATGCGACCCCATAGAGTGTTTGGCCCACCCTGAAATTCCGAGGGGGAGGAGACCCAGAGGAAGGGACAGGAAACTAACATTTGTTGAACATCTACATATAGTTTGCGTATGTTGCCAGGGGCCATGAGTCACCACAGAGCACTGGATTCGGCCTCCACACCCTCCTAAAGACACAAAGGGGCTTACAATCCAGAGAGCTTATAACCGTCCTCAAGGAGAAATCAAGTAACTCGTTCCCCACTCTGCGTTCCCAGGAAAGGGTATCTTCTTTAACCATTCTGTTCCATTTTTTCTAACAAAGGCTATATAAACTGTGCATAAGTAAGCTATAATTATACATAGAGAACTGGGTTATTATAAAGTATACAGACACTTTGTAACAAACGAAGTTTCTGCGACTTTATTTCATCCCAAACATATTAGCTAACACAAGCGACTCAATACTCCATTAATCATCTTGCTTTCCGCCGGAAAAGGGAGAACGCTTTGCTGTTCAGATACATGTCCGGGAAGTGTAAGCCCAATGCTCTTCTTTTTCCTCCAGGAAGTTACTCCTGGGACGAACAGATCAACCTCCCGAAACATCTGCTAGAGTTTGACAGTGGTTGAGGCACCAGGAAGGTTTGCTGGGGGAAGGGAGAAGGCAAGGACCTCCAGAAGTGGCTCTAGTCCCCATCCTGCCCTGGGCTATTTCTGCTTCCTCTTCGCAAAATCTCCAGAGGCAGGGGGAGGGCAGGGCAGGGCCTGTGGTAATGGCAGTGGGGCGTGGTCACCCTCCTCAGGACACAAAGGTGCCCATGACCCTTTGCATCTGAAAAGAAACTGCAGTGGGAAGGGGGGAAGACGGGAGGAGGGGAGCACACAACCACCCGTGCGAGCGCCCCCCCCCCCCCCTCACTGCCATAGACAAGAGTGACAAAGAGTGACAGAGTGAGGGAAGCGCAGTCAGACATTCAACAGCAGGGAGTGAGCAGAGAAGGCAAATGCGCATGGCAGGGACACAAGGCTTGCCTTATATGGGAAAACCATACAGCAACTCTATAAAATGCTGATTTTGAGAAGTTTCAGTTTTTCACCCCCATCACTTCCAACTGTTATCATAATGGGCCCTTGTGAAAAACGGACATGGCTGTTTTTTGCGTTTTTTTTTTTTTTTAAGCTGAAACACAGAGAAAGAACATCTGAAAAGCACAAAAGCTTACATTGCACTCTTCGGGGATATACTTGTAAGTGGTTAAATGGGCAACAGAAATGCGATGCTGACCTTGTTATCTATCCCCTTCTCCTGATTCTACAACTCACAGGCATAACATGCTTATTGTTTTTCCCATTAAGTGCGGCCAAGATCAGTATTCTGCATAGGCATCAATGCAAATTTATTCAAATTTTAAATTAACAAATTAGAAAGCAAAATCTCATCCTGAATTTTCATATTTAATCAATGATTCATTTCACCCAATGCCTTTAGGAAGTCAACGGATCTCTTTGTAGGCTACCACATTTTTCCCTGGCAAAATCGTGGAACATTCCCCACAAATACTGCATTCCTTCATCTGTATGTTTATAGTACTGTATGTATGAGGATACAGCTCTTTACTTGAGCATGTGAAAAAATGCTTCCATTATACATCCACAGTATTTCTAAGTTCCCAGCATTGTTGACTTTACAGGGCCTGGAAGGGACAGAGCCCCTAGAGGAGCCAGCCTTCTATACTCAAATTTCAAGACCTTTCCCCTCTCGGCCTCCATGAAGGGAGGTCATCAACCCCTAAGCTCTCCTCCTTCTTAGTGAAGTGACTCCTCCATCATCCCTTCCCCAGCTCTCAACATGACTGACATTGAACTAAAGAGAATGACTTCTTCTGGGTCCCATTTCTCTCGACCGCAAGTCACTGCTGAATCAAAGATAATGACAGCGGAATACAGAAACCCTTATCCCCGATGGTCTGCACATGAATTGGGGTACTAGGCTGCGGATGTCCCCCCCGAGTAGTGGCCTTTGTCTTCCAACTCCAGTAACCGCAGTCCGATCCATATTTAGTGTGTCTACTGATAAATGCCGAGTGTTTCCACTGCTGGTAACAGACAAGTAAGTCAAGCTCAAATGATGATGAGCAAAGTGCAAAGAACTAGTTCCGTTAATTACCTTGGGCTTCCCAGTTCGGGGAGAGCTCTAGAGCCACCTTGGGGGAAAACACAGGGAAGGCTGAGCAGCACAGACTTCCTCATACAGGCTTGACTGCACCAGAAACAAGGGTAGTGAGAGGACAGCACTTCTCTGCACAACGGAAGTCCTCCTGGGAGCGCACAGGTCCATTTCCATCGGAGCTGCCATCAGCACGAGCCCTAATCCTCTCCCGCTTGAAGCCAAGGGCGGAAAGAGCAACTTGAAATGCTGGGAGAGAAGGATGGCGCGGTGATGCAGTGACGCTTCATGCTGGCTGCGCCTGGGGGGGGGGGGGGGGGCGTCCACGGTCCCCAGCCAGGCAGCACCCCAGAACAATTAAATCCTAATCCCTGCCTGGGGGGTGGGGGAGGTGGGAACCAGAGAGCAGAAGCCTGTGAAGGCTCCTCAGCGGATTCTAACTGGACAGCAGAGTTTGAGAACCCGTGGCGTACGGGGCATATCAGAAAGAAGGATTTTTCGGTTTCAACGGGAGCACCCCTCTATCCTTGAAATTCACGCATCATGGAGCCCATGTGCCTAAAACCGTGTTTTATATTCTATGGGTGGGTTGATTCCAGAAAAACACACGGAGAACCACTGAGTTAGAGAATCCCCAGGGCCCCCTGCTCAGCACTCAGGGTCCTTTTTCCTGGGATGCCAGGGGCGTCGCACAGGACATATATGGAACATGATAAATACGAATGGAAAATGTCACAGTTTTAAAACCTTTCTGTAGGCAGCCATGGATTTCTGTGAAGTCCACTCTCTTGCAGAAAGCCATTTGGTTATAAGCTCAGTACTGGGTGGCGGGGTGGGAGGAAGCTTTCAATCACGAGGGCTCCTCCAATGCTCCTACAGAACTCTGGAAGGTGAAATTAATTACCTTCGATGGTCTTTCATGTGAAGCCGCAAAGGATATACAGCAAGACACATTTCCTTCCTTCTCACCCCAGTAAATGCAATCAGGAGTTGCGACTGTCACATGGTTTCCAAGCAAGCCAATATTTGGCAGCTCAAACTCTGCCCTGTCAGCCACATCTCTATTCTTTGTTCAGCGGAGGCTGTAAGCTCTAGCTCTCAGCGAGGGCAAACAGGAAACATACTCTTTTCTCTGCAAGAGAAAGATGTAACTTTCTGCCTTCTTTTTTCCTTCTGCACAGGGCCAGATTATTTCATTTCATCCATACACGCCTTTCCCCACCCTGTTTTGCCTGGTGGTGGTTTTAAGAAACCGAGAATAGAAATGAAGTTGAAAAAGAATGCTTTTTTTTTTTTTTTTTTTTTTTTTGCCTTCTGTCTCCCAAGCCAATTATCTACAACAGAATCACAACCGATTCTATGGTAACAATACGTCTTTCTCTGTAAAATATTTTCGCGTGGCAGACCGCTCTCCAGCCGCCGGATATGTACAGCGCTGTCCTTCGTGTGGCGGTCAAGAGCTCTCCGGGCCACCCAGAACGGGATATTAACCAGAAAGGAACAGACAGACTTCTCAGACCTGGAGAGGCATCAGGATCAACTGCTCCAAGTGATTCTAAGTGAAGGCAATTCCCAAAACATCATAAAAACTGTGCCTGGCCGCAAACACTCCTCTCCATCTTATTAAGTCTGAATGTGTGATTAACAACCAATTCCCTTTCCCAGTGAGGTTAACATGTATGGTAGTGCTAGGTCCATCCATCCCAACAAGTATTTGTGGAACACCTACCAAATCCCAGGCAATCCGGGCGCTTGGGTGGCTCAGTGGGTTAAGCCTCTGCCTTCAGCTCAGGTCACGATCTCAGGGTCCCCCGCATCAGCAGGGAACCTGCTTCCCCCTTTCTTTCTGCCTCTCTGCCTACTTGTGATCTCTGTTAAATAAATAAAATAAAATCTTACCAAAAAAAATAAAAAATCCCAGGCAATCCGTGCTATGGATTGGGGAGACCATGGGCAACAAAAGATACAGTGCCCTACCCACATAAGGCTGATAGTTCAGTGAGGCAAGGCATTACCAGATCACACAAATCTGGAGGATTTTGAGCCATGGACAGGTGCTGGGAAGAAACACGAGTATAAGAACAATGGGGAACGGGGAGGTGGCTTCACGTTAGAACTGGGCAAACATATGGTTTTTATTGATCAACCAGTGATCACAGAATCACAGATTTTTGTTATTGTAGTAAGATATGCGCAACACAAGCTTTTTGATTCAGAGGTATTAGATACATCCACAGCATTAGAGATCCATCTCCACCATCCATTTCCAGAACTTTTCCATCACCAGAAGCAGAAACTCTGTACCATGGTGGTCCACGGCGCAGCAGCAAGGGCATTGCCAGGAAGGTGGTCTCGGGTCCCGCTGCAGACTTACGGACTCCTATCTGCAGTTTTAACTAGATCCTCAGGCGATCTGTACGCACATGCCAAGTGTGAGAAACGCTGTTCTAGAATTTAAAAAAAAAAAAAAAACACAGTACCTTTGCCTGTGAGCGGTCATGCTCATCTTGTCTTCCAGGCGCACAAAGCAATTCAGAAAAAACAAAAAAACCAACCTTACAAAGGGTCATTTTTATTTTTTTTAATTTTTTAAATGATTTTATTTATGTATTTGACAGAGAGAGAGAGCACAAGTAGGTAGGGCAGCAGGCAGGAGGAGAGGGAGCAGCAGGCTCCCCATTGAGAACGGAACCCGATGCAGGAATCGATCCCAGGATACTGGGATCATGACTTAAGCCAAAGACAGACGCTTAACCCACTGACCCACCCAGGTGCCCAACAAAGGGTCGTTTTTAAAGGGCTGCTTCTCGAGTTCCCCCCTCTAAGCCCAAGAGGCCATACTTTTGGGGGCGGGAACAGCAAGGGAGAAATGTGTCATGTTTGCAATTGTGGACATTTGTCTGAGCTGGAGGTCCCCCAGAGGCGGCCAGGCACACTGCTGTGCGCTCCCTGGGAGCTTCATACATACTTGCTGGCTGCCTGACCGGCCCAGACGTGAGAATAAAGTGTGTTTCTCTGGGCGCCTGGGTGGCTCAGAGGGTTAAGCCTCTGCCTTCGGCTCAGGTCATGATCTCAGGATCCTGAGATTGAGCCCCGCATCTCTCGATCGATCGGGCTGTCTGCTCAGAAGGGAGCCTGCTTCCCCCCGCCCCCCCCACCGCCCCGCCTGCCTCTCTGCCTACTTGTGATCTCTGTCGAATAAATAAATAAAACCTTAAGAAAAAAAAAAAAGGGGGGTGTTTCTCCCGGAGTCAGGGGCAATCCATCCTCCTAACCCTTTGCTACGGTTTGAGGCAAGCAATGCCAAGTGTGCTGGTCCCTAGGTTGCGGAAGGCAGCAGGGCCAGGGGAAGACCCGAAGAGCCAGAGGCCAAAAGGAAGAGGCTGGGCCGAGCACAGAAGGCAGTACTGTACTCGCTGCCTGAAATACACAGGAGAAAAGCATGCGATCGCTGCATAATGAATTCGCTTCTGGCTGCCAGAGTAGGAGCCATGGAACAATGAACAATTTGAGCGGCTTCTGTTTCCACAATGCTGCCTTGTGAAGGTCCACAGGCAGAAAATTGTGCCGACCATGCACGGGGCATTCTTCTTTCTGGGCTGTGCTCTAGACCTAGGCAGCAAATTGTGTACCTAAGAAACAATCCGTTACCGGGCTAGGAAAATGAGCATTTGATCCTCCTGTCCAGCCGAGTCCCTGGGTGGGAGATGGGATTTTTCTGGCCACCATCTGCATCAGTAAAAGCAAGCATTCACAGCGGCAGTGACTGTGGGTGGTTAGCTGAATTCTGGCCCAGGGAGAGGACTTCAGGACTCTCCTTGTCAAGGAAACCCTCTCCTAGGCATAGCTCGTGCAGAACCAGACGCCGCTGCCTTCGAGTCCTCGGCCATTATTTGTCGACTAATTGGACAAGGCGTCAGCATCTTCCAGGAATGGGCTCTGACAAGCCGTAAACTAGATGGTGATTAAACAGCCCACACTATCAGTTTCTGTGCTCGATGCGGGAGCAGGTGGCCTGCCCAAATTGTCCCCCAACGAGCCTGTTGAGAAGTTTCTTCGCACAAAGACTGGGGTCTCTATGAACGCAAGAGGAATTTTCATTTTGTCCCTCCCCTGTGAAGCTCCGTCCCCAAAACAAAATCTCTCCTTCTCCAATGAGACTCACACATGCCTGAGTCAAAGACTGGCCATATTACTCCGCCTACCCTCAGTTCCGTTTTCCTCCTGTAAAGGTTGGGTTGCTGGAGGGTGAAGAACGCGCCGTGATTTCTAGGGAGACAGGCTCAACAGACACCTGTGAGGCTCGACTGTGATGAGGGCAGTCCTTGGGGAAACACACAAAGGCAACACTTACAGACCCTCTGATACCTTTTCCCTTCCCTGGTCAAATACAGAAGAGCTTTGGTCCATTCAATTTTCTTTCTTTTCATTTTAAATAAAGATTTTGCTTATTTATTTGACAGAGAGATAGCAAGAGAGGGAACACAAGCAGGGGGAGTGGGAGAGGGAGAAGCAGGCTTCCAGCTGAGGAGGGAGCCCAATGAGGGATTTGATCCCAGAACCCTAGGATCATGACCTGAGCCGAAGGCAGACGCTCAACAACTGAGCCACCCAGGCGTCCCCCACCCTTTTTTAAAAATAAGATTTTATCTATTTATTTGAGAGAAAGAGGGCATAAGCAGGGGGAGAGGCAGCCTCCCCACTGAGCAGGCGCCCTCCATTCAGTTTTCTTGAAATCATCTATGGTAACCTGTCTCGATCCTCCCCTCCCTCCGTTTGAGGCTCCAGCAAGGTCCATGGGGTCCCAGCTGGTTCCACAAAGAACTTGGGGTCTCTTTCCCAAGGCATCTGTCCAAAATAAATGGTCTTCTATGCAGCACACAAGGGTCAGAAAGTATACACTTTAGCCCCTTTTTCCAACAGTCTCCCCGATTTTTTGTAATTTTTAAAGTAATCTCTATTCCCAACATGGTGTTCAAACTCATGACCTCAAGATCAAGAGTCGTATACTCTACGGACTGAGCCGGCCAGGCGCCACCCTCCCCATTTTTTTTTATTTCTATGCCTCTATTACTTGGGAATAAAAACTCATAAATTCCCAATACCTGTAAATTGTATATCGTACATTTAAAGTATCAGAAACATATATGTTAAATATAAATAAAGGTTAATTTCGTTTTCAGAAGAACAGAGGTGTCAGTGTGTCCTTCTTGTGCCCTAGGAGCCACCTTGTGCATCCCACGTTGGTGACCATGGCTCTCATCTCCCACATTCTACTCAAGTGTGTCCCCCTGCGTAAAGATAATTTGAGGCAATGAAAGAGAAAGAAAATACGAATCTGTGCTCTGATTTCTGTCATGAAAATTTAGTTTTAACCTTAAATGCATTTCGGGGCGTTTCCTTTCCTACACAGAATGTTCTGGTGTAGAATTCCAATTCCATTTTCCTTATAGCACTTGTCTGTGCAGTGCAGTAACTCATTAACAAGAGGGGAAGGGGGTGCCTGAGTGGCTCAGTGGGTTAAACATCTGCTTTCAGCTCAGGTCATGGCCCCGGGGTCCTGGGATCGAGCCCCGCATCGGGCTCCCTGCTCAGCGGGAAGCTGGCTTTTCCCTCTGCCTTTGCCTCCCACCCCCTTCCTCAATCTTTCTCTCTCTCTCTCTCAAATAAATAGATAAAATCTTAAAAAAAAAAATTACCAAGTGGGGAAGATGTTCACATTCTCACCACTCATCACTCCAAAGTCTGGTCCCATCACTAAAGCAGAAAGGCAAGGACAGGCTTAAAGATAAAACTTAGGAGCTCAGAAGGATGTACTAATGTTTCCTCTTTCAGAGACGGGAGTTCCAAGAATGTGCTTCTGCAAATAGGAAAGTTTTTTTTTTTTTTTTTTAAGATTTTATTTATTTATTTGACGGAGAGAGACACAAGCGAGAGAGGGAACACAAGCAGTGGGAGAGGGAGAAGCAGGTTTCCTGCAGAGCAGAGAGCTCTATGTGGGGCTCGATCCCAGGACCCCGGGATCATGACCCGAGCCGGAGGCAGAGGCTTAATGACTGAGCCACGCAGGCGCCCCACGAAACGTGTTTAGTCTTCCATCCTAAGCACTGAACGAAACCACCAGCTAATTTAATATACGTGTGACCATTTGTCCATCACATCTGGGTTAATTAAGCACCTCATCATGGGTCAGGCTTGGGGCCCCACTTAAAAAGTTGCAACCCCTGCCCTTAAAGTGCTTCCAGGCTCGTGAAGGAACTAGACAGGGACCCGAGTAATCGTAAAACTAGGTGACCTGATGGGTAAGAGAGGCCCCCCCCCTCAGCAGAACACTGCCACAAAGGAGAGAATATGAAATTGTGTATGGGGAGGGGGGCGACTGGGAGAGACTCTGAGAGCAGAAGAGAGTAGGGAGTAGTTAGGCCGACAAGGTAAGGAAGGGAACGGGAACAGAATATGTGAAGGCGGAGTGTGGTGGGGAGACAGGAATGGTGAGAGGTAGGGCTGGAAATGCGGGGCTAGGCCAACCCAGACTTGTAAAAATAAAATAAAATAAAATAAAATGCATCTAGGTCCTTTTTTCAACGATGATCAAATCGATTTTGGAGATCTTTAAACAAAACTCCCAGCATGGCGAGGAGCAGGAAATCATGCCCCCAGTCACCAGTTTAAGGTTGAACCCTGTAGACACAAGAGGAAAATGAAAGGCCTCGTGGGCCAAGGGAAGGATGAAGAGAGGACTTTGCCCTTGGGCGGCCAAAGTGAACTTCCGTGGGAGTTTTCTCCTGGAGGTCCCCTGTTACTTCCCGGGTCCCTGACTCCCGACAGACACCTGCAGGCAGAGAGGGCTCACAACACTCCCGCCTTCACGCAGCCTTGTCCCGAGCAGGGGTTTCGGCAGACCTACACTCGGGCAGGTACCCGCTGGCCACAAGCAACTGTGTCCACCGCGATTTCATTTGGAAGGTAATCTAACCAAACGTCACGCAGGCATAATCGGGATCGCTTAGGTCAGGGGTCTGTGAACTCCTCTGGTGAATAGCCAGACCATAAATACCCTGGGCTTTGCGGGCAGAAACAGCCGCAGACGATATGAAAATGCAGGGGCCCGGCTGTGTTGCAACGAAGCGTTAGCTAGCAAAATGTGCATTTCAACCACCTAGAAATATAAAAACCATTCTCAGCCTGGGAGCCGTTCAAAACCAGGTGGCGGGCCAGATTTGGTCCACGGGCCGGAGTTTGCCAACTGCTGGTCCAGATGGTCATTTTATAACCAGATTTGACCCCTAAATTACATACCTCAGTTGGCAGGTGTGTGTATCCTAACTTCCGCCCAGCCAAAGATTTCCAATCTAACTGTAGCACTTCGACATGGTCCCAAGGATCTTCGGGATCTCGTGCCTGAGCAATTCCATCTGAAAGGTTTATTTATCATTATCTGGGTCTCTCCAATAACCAGATTGCCTTCCTGGCTCAAATTGAGTCACCAGCTAGTAGCGTGGGACTCCCACACCGACCACACGGACTCAATCTACAACAAAACAACACTCTTTCCGTCAAGTACTGAAATCCCCCTTCTCTCTGACCAGCACATAACTGGAGTTGATGATTTACAGAAGGTGCTAGCCTCACTTTCCTTTCTATTCCTGCTCTGTATCTGAGGGCCGATCCTAATGGCCAAAGAGGCAGGCAGAGAGAAGGAAATCCGGGATCACCAAGTGACCAACATTTCAATTCTCTGCAAGTAAAGACTCGGACCCCAGAAGCCACCCACTAGCTGGCGTCTTTACTTTCACCCACGAACTGGAATTCCCCAAGTCCGTGCGGGGCCACGACGCACAGAGCTGCCTTACTGCCCTCCGCACAGACGCCTTTGTCATTAGGATGCTGCACAAGAGGGGCGTTTGCCTTCTGTGCGGGGAGCGGGCATTCTCCCGGAGGCCACTCTCCTCCTCTCCCCGGGGTCTTAGGCCTGCCTGGAGATCTAGAGTAACAGGCTGCGACCCTGCAGGTCACTCCCTCTCTCCAGTCCTCAGCGGAGAACTTGCTGGTGCAGGGCCTGGATCCTCCCCAGGGGTCAGCAAAGCAGGTTCTAAGACCGCAAGTCACCGTCGCTTGGGGAGGGGGTCTCACTCCGGGACATCTCAGGGGACACCGTTGTCACAGGGCAGAACAGAGACAAAGCAGCAAAGCCTGGCCACTCTGATCCTTTCCAGGCGACCCAAAAACATCTCTGCCCACTAAGCCTTTAAGCAAGGCCACAGATTAAATGAGTGTGCCTCACAGTCACTGCGTGAATTACACAGAACCCTTCCTCTCCAAACTAACCACCCCACTCTGGCACCAAAAGACGGGGGGGGGGGGGGGGCAGAAAACTACGCTATGCTGTGGTACATTTAGACAAAATACTGTGAAATCTAGCGTATCAGACAAGCTAGACGGTGAAAGTTCATCACGCAGTTGCCACCCAAACTTGATCTGTGTGAGTCTGTAGAAGGCACTTCTTTTCATCCATGGGTCGGAAGCATCTATTTCATTTTGTCTTATGGTTAGAAATTAATATCCCTAATTGAGCACACTCTTCCGAAATAGCTGAATCACAGACTGGGCTATTGTACTCTAACTTTCGACTACAAACTAAATCAAAGCTTCATACATCCATCTGCCACCGATTATTTCCATCCAACAAGAATTCGTAAAACCTCATGAGAGTAAGTAACACAGCAGATCACCCAGTTGGTCAGAAATAACAATGTTGGCTTCTTTCCTGGAAGGTGATTTGCTCTGGGACCATTTTATAGTTTATACCTTGCTTCTGCAGCAAAAGAAGTCTGCTGCTTTTAACCTATTGGAAGGAAATAACCTACACATTTGCTCAAACGTGCTTTACATAAGCAGAGGGCCAAAGCAGGCCTTCTGGATATCCCCACCCTCCACGGCCCCATCCTCTCCGACAAACTCTCTGCCCTCAGGGACAGAAAGGAGAACAGTGAGCGAATTGCAGTCTCTGCTTTCCCTAAAATGTTACAACATCATTTTGGTGAGCAAAGAGCTCATCATTCCTTGCCATGCAAATATTTTCTTTTGGGGATTTTTCTCGTAATGGGAGATCTTAATTTGAGAGTGTGCACTGGGGCATCTTGGCTGATGCTCTCTGCTTTCTTTACAGCTTCTAAATAGACCCACATAATTGCAACAGCCCAGAGAGGCCAGTAAGTGCCTTAGCATCTCCCTGCTATGACCCTGCCCCACAGTAAAGGCACGGACAATGGCCACTATTGAACTTGCAAACCTCATTTCTGCAGAACCTCATATAATCTGGGTTGTTTTTTTTTTTTTTTTCGTTTTTAGTTGTTTTAAGATTTCTAAACTTGTGTTGAAACATGCTGCTTTCATTTCCCTGGAGGGAAATAATACTCCTTTAGCAAAATTCTTAGGTCAAGCCCATGTGTATTTTGGAACAGAGCAAAAGCTGGGGGAAAAAACACAATCATCTAGGGGGACAAAATCGTAGCCAATTAGTAATAAACCTTTCTGGAAACTGACTAGCATGGAACAGGATTTTCCAGACTGTATATAAAGGGCTGCAAGTTCCAAGAGATACTGATAGGTATTTCACAGTTCATTATCTTAAAAAAAAAAGATACGATTTCTATCCCTATCATGGAAATTAGTAATGGACTTTAGGAGATTAGCAGCAAACCAACTGTTTTTCAAATCTCAGTGTTCCAGAAAGTTCTGTGACCTCAAAATCCCCATTATCCCTCCAGGAATAGCTGTCAATATCTTGAGATATTAGTCCAGTTGATGGAACAGAAAAGCTGAGATATGATTAGGGCTTTCTTTTTTTTTTTTTAAATCTTAAATATAGGGCTTATGAACAAGAATTTAAAAACATATAGAGCTAGATGATAAGGAGTTCGTCACTTTAAAAATTAAGAGAAATGAGACCTCCAGTTACCTGGAAAATAACAGAATGAAGCATGGTGACTCACACATTGTGAAGTTTCAAGTGCCAGCCCTAAGCGAAAGGTGTTACTGGTATGAAACTGTACCGCAGGGAGAGATGAAACACAGTACAGGCAGAGCCAGCTCTTCAGGAAAACACACATTATACCTACATATTACTTGCTCCCTGTGCTTCTATAAGCTATTTTTAACACAAGACTTAAAATACATCACTAAATATTAGACTGAATAATACAGCGGGGATGCGCGACTGTTGATTCTGAACGCAGAAGCGGTCACGCGCTGGCCATTTCCCATGGTTCAGTGTAACGGGGGAATTACACAGAGACAGGCAGACAATAGGGTAGTCTAGCATTTTAAAAATTAAACAAGAGAAATTGTGATGGTTCAGCTGATTAACTTGATGCTACGGGTGGGAACAAAAAATAAGGAACATTTATTCCAGATGACAAAGTCACCTGTTCAGCAGACATGTCTTTACTTGCAGGGAAAAGTCTGGATTTGTTTTAGTATGTACAACACCGAGGCTTCACAATCCTTGCCCAACAGCTGAGCTCGGTCTATAAGATTCCACTGGCCTTAGGATTTGTACGAATTGTATTTTTCAGACACAATTCCCTTCTTCGGGGTTAACAAGTTGTAGAATCATCTTAAATGATCCAACAAACCTTGTCTCCCTCCTAGAAGAAGATCAGCATTATTCAGTTCACACGAGCTGACCAGCATGTCATCGTCCAAGAAAGTCTCTAGTTAGAGCAAACTTACAAATATGTCACAGGAGCAAATTGCACAATATTAAAATTCTGTGAACCCCAATGGAAAATTACACCTGACAGAAAAGAACTTTCCAACAATCCATTCTCACATGAGCAGGTTTATGTCTCGCTCTTGTTGTTTTAAATGATTCACATACAAACTGATCATATCGCTCTATTTAAAAATCCAGGGGGCCGCCGGGGGGGGGGGGCAGTCACTTAAGCATCCAACTCTTTGTTTCGACTCTGGTCATGGTCTCAGGGTCCTGATACCAAGCCCCGTGTCAGGCTCAACACTCAGCATGATTCTCTCTCCCTCTCCCGTTCGTGTGGGTTCTCTTTCTCTTTCAAATAAATAAATAAATCTTTTTATAAAAAATAAATAAATAGTCCAGATGCTGCCCTGTGGACATCCCACACAGCCACCAGTCTGTACTTGTTACTCTCTCAAGGGGAAAATCTTCCATAGCGAATTATGTCAACTGTTCAAGAGTCCTCAATTTGTGGATCGTAACACCACACCACTTTCCTATCCAGCTGCAAGTCATCTTCCAGAATCCAAAGGAATGTCCCAAGTCTGTCCGAAAAACATCCAGATGGGCTCCCTTGCCTCACACTCCAGTAAATCGTGGCGGCCAAGCGTGCACTGCTGGGTCGGGAGCCCACCACATTCACACTCCACCAAATGAAGGCCATCACACCCTTCCACCGGCAGGGTCTCCGGCCACATGGACCTGGAGGTCTCCCCTGAGAGCTCATGATTTGAAGTGTTCTCTTTTCATCTACTTAACTGCATTTCTTCGGATCACTGCTCATTCCTTCCCCATGTTAAACTTCTAGACATATCTATTAATGCCAACCACAGAGCCCGACCACCACAGACTACTTGGGGCTACCACACCACATCCATCTCACTCTGGTTGGGAAGGAGAGGGGGAATTTTTTTAGGCCACTGCGCTGCCTTACTGGAGGGGAGTGTGTAGTTTCCTTCAGGCAGGGGTTTCCTATGTAGGCACTGCTGTACACCTGGAGCCGGATCATTCTCTGTGGTAGGGGAGCGGTCCTGCATGCTATAAGAGGACAGCAGCTTCCCTAGACTCTACCCACTAGATGTCAGCACCACCCCTGAGATGGGACACTCCCAAATGGCCCCTGGAGAACAGATCACCCCCAGCGGAGAACCACAGATTTCGACTTTCTGGAAGCGGAGACTAGTTTGAGGACCCTTTGTAACCCGCCTTTGTGTTCTTTCGGGATATTGCTGCTCCAAGCGTGGCCCCCCTCCCAGAACAGCAGCACCTGGGAGCCTCCAGAAATGCAGATTCGCAGCCCCCCCCCCCCACCAGCTCTGCCAATGCAGAATCCGTTATTTCAATAATATCCACTGTTGAGGCTGATGTGCATTAAAGTCTAGAGAGCACACATCTCATACCCTCGCTTGGAATCTACTGCGCAGGTTCTTACCAAGAAGACGGTGCGTGACTTAAGGTGCCAAATACGGCTAACACACCAGAGGCACTTATCACTCAATGGTTGATTTCTTCCCATTTGTTTTCGGCTAGGTGTGAAGGGACAGGGGGAGAGAGAGAAGGAGAAAGGGAGAAGGAGAGAGACGAAGGGAAGGAAAGAAACTGAGCAGGTGGGAATCACGCCCTGGCTCTTCGGCCCGCTCTCACGTAAGGATTAGCTCGGTGTCACGGTCACTAACTGTATAAACTTCCCCACCAGTCTAACTCACAAGATACTGGGAAACACAACCCAACAACGGTTCTCATCACCCACAAACTCAAGTATATTGTTCTAAGGTAGCCTATTATTAATTTCAAAAGAAGATTTATGGAAAATAATTGAAGATACAGAATGTGCGCTTTCAACAGGGGCAAGATCACCATTACCTCCAGTGGGAGGAACATGGGTGGAGGGGCAAAATACCACCTCACTCTTTCTCTCTTTAAAGTACAAATACACACACCATACTTAAACACACATACCGTGTACCCATGGTACAAAGATTTCACGGGGAGGCAATCAGGAAAAGAAATCTAAAAAGTCTCCTTGCAGGGGGTGGGGGGTGGAGATAAATAAAAAGATTGAGAAACACTGATTAAAAAAATGATCTCGGGGCACCTGTGTGGCTCAGTGGGTTAAAGCCTCTGCCTTTGGCCCAGGTCATGATCTCAGAATCCTGGGATCGAGCCCCGCATCGGGCTCTCTGCTCAGCAGGGAGCCTGCTTCCCCCACTCTCTCTCTCTCTACCTGCCTCTCTGCCTAGTTGTGATCTCTGTCTGTCAAATAAATAAATAAATAAATAATCTTAAAAAATAGGGGCGCCTGGGTGGCTCAGTCGGCTGAGCGTCTGCCTTCGGCTCAGGTCATGATCCCGGGGTCCTGGGATCGAGCCCCGCATCAGGCTCCCAGCTCAGTGGGAGCCTGCTTCTTCCTCTCCCTCTGCCTGCCTCTCTGCCTACTTGTGGACTCACTTGAGTTCTCTCTCTCAAAAAAATAAAATCTTTAAAAAAAAAAAAAACTTAAAAAATAAAATATATAAATAAAATAAAAATTAAAAAATGATCTCTTAAAAGTCAAAGTTTTCAAGGCCCCATCTTGGGTAAACGGACTGTCAGAAAACACGCAGGAACTCACTAGTCTTTCCCGTGGCAGAGGCTGGGAAAGCACGAGACCTGGTGGGAAGCCTGAGACTCAGGGACCAGGAACAGTGTGGGGACCTCATGGTCAGACCTCAGCGGTCACGGCCAGGCTGTAGGGACCCTGGGCGGTCTCTCCACCTCTGGGCCTCCGTTCCTGACCACCTGAGCAGGTTGCCATGAGGATGACATGCAGTAAATGTCCAATACGACCTGGCACGAATAAACATTTTCCTGTTGAATCATCCTCTCCAGCTGTAAGATTTTTAAATGTTGTTAATTTGGGCGTTTTTGGCAAAGAAGTCTATCCCTTCTTATTTGGATTCCAAATAAATAACAGAACTTTAGTACATAGTGTTATAAAGTATTTTCAGTTCCGAAACAACTTATTCGATAGGGTAAAGTCACATGGAAGGTTAAACACAAAAGGATCGTACATCCCTTGTGCTATAGTGCCACAGAGGCAGGACGGGAAAAAAAAAAAAAAGAATCATCACTTTTTTCCAAAGACACAATAAAAAACCCAGGGCTTATGGGGAAAATGGGGATAGGGATACAACACTCAAAAACATCATCAGTGACACATATTAAAAAAAGACAGAAATCCAATAAAAATGGTAGTATCAAAAAAATGGTAGTATCATGTTACACACATTGAAGGATTAAGAAATACAATGGTAAGTGTGGGGCACCTGGGTGGCTCAGTCAGTTACGTGGATGGCCCTTGATTTCAGCTCAGGTTGTGATCTAAGGATCATGAGATCGAGGCCCACATCGTGAGCCAAGGGAGCTCGCAGAAGAAGCTGCGCACATGTGCGTGTCTTGTGCATTCCGACTCTGCTCGGGTCAGAAAGGTATGGTTTTCTGCTTTTACCTCGTGCTGCACCAGGAGGAAACAGAATATAAGCAAATATGCAATTCCAATTATTATTGTTCCCTAATAGATCAGTCTCACAGGAACACAGTTGCGGTTTCCAACAAGAGAAAGCAGAACGGACCATATGTTGAGACTGCTTAACTTCTTAATCTTCGATGTGTGAAACTAAGGGATCCTTCTTCTGAAAGATATTTTAATTCAGTTCCACGAACTATAGTCAGAAGCCTCCAGAGAGGTCTAGCCCATTTTTTGTCTGACAAGGCTTCTAAGTAACAGTGTTTCATATCAAACTAGAGTTTCCAGAGTTCAAGAACTCACAAAAGTAACACTAGGTATGGAACATGGAAGGCAGCTGTGAAGAGGGTTCTAGAGTCACAGAGAGGAGTCTGTATACTAACCCTTCTGTGACCTGTGACGTCGCTTCACTGCTCTGGCCCCATTATCCTACACCTCGAAGCTAAGGTTGCTTTCAGGAGCAGATGAGATCAATAGATCTGGAAATTACCTAGGCCAGGGCTTGAAAAATATCAGTTGAATGTAGATCTGCTTACAGACTGACACTCAATCATGAAGGAAGCATAATCCTTATCCTTCCAAGAGTTAAGGAGCACCATATGGAAAACATCCTTTATTCTACTGACTTGGCATAATGGTAATTGAGATGGCTATAAAAATGCAGGGGAGGGCACTTGGGTGGTTCAGTCGATTAAGCATCTGACTCTTGGTTTTGGTTCTGATTGTGATCTCAGGGTTACAGGACTGAGCCCCACATCAAGCTCCACGCTCAGCAGGGAGTCCGACTGTCCCTCTCCCTCCTCGCACTCGCATGCTCTCTCTCAAATAAATAAATAAAATCTTTTTAAAAAATACAGAGGAAACAGGGGTGCGTGGATGGCTCAGTGGGTTAAAGCCTCTGTCTTTGGCTCAGGCCATGATCCAAGGGTCCTGGGATCGAGCCCCGCATCGGGCTCTCTGCTCAGCGGGAAGCCTGCTTCCCGCTCTCTCTCTGCCTGCCTCTCTGCCTACTTGTGATCTCTCTGTCAAATAAATAAATAAAATCTTAAAAAAAAATAGAGGAAACAGAAAATAAACATCCCAAACACTAAGGTAGTTTACAGACACAGAAAGGCATGGGGGAAGCAGCAGCTTCTAGTGACCTGTAGAGAATTGCATTTCCTCCCTCAAGATTTTACTAGCGTTCGTCTCTCCCTGGCTTCTTGGGTTACAGTCTAGAACGTCCCACTTCCTTGTCTAAAAAGAAGATGCAATCTCCTGAGTCTATAAAAATCATTCTTGCTCAATCCACTCTCCCTGCCCCAGTGTTTATGGTGTTTGAGGGAGTTCCAGAGCATCTGCCATGGTTTCACTCTTCCCTAGCCCTGCCAGGAATAAGGACCTCTTGTTCCCAAAGTCCAGCCAGACACACAGGGTCAGGGCTGCTTGCTTTGGGGACTCCACATTCAGATCTGCCTCCGGAGCAGAGAACACGCACTTGGTCCTGAAGATGGACACAGATCACAAGACCTTGGCCGTGAACTCAACGAATTGTCCTTATGATTACCCTCCCCTCAACCAATGACTGACATTCAGACCCTAGAAAGCTTTCCCAACTAATAAAGAGATGCTTGGAAGTTCAAAGGCTGCTTACTGATTTTATTTCCCATTACAGATTCATTAAGTGACCTCTGATTTTAAGTTTTATTATTAAAAAAGCATTGCTAGGGACGCCTGGGTGGCTCAGTTGGTTAAGCGGCTGCCTTTGGCTCAGGTCATGATCCCAGCGTCCTGGATCGAGTCCCACATCGGGCTCCTTGCTCAGCGGGGAGCCTGCTTCAT
>NW_019154136.1:3442086-3552112 GCF_002288905.1 Enhydra lutris kenyoni | reverse complement strand
CACAAACTTCTAGTATCAAGACTTATTTATCCCTTGTTGGTCGGAGTTCACAGTTCCTCGACCATCATTAAGTTATTAATGGAGGCAGAAAACTAGCTGACTGTGTAACAGGAATCCAAGGCTGTGTTTTCCCTGATAGACTTGGTCCACCAACGCTGCAGCAGAATCTTCCGTAACTCATCGCTTTCATGGTAAAAATAGGAATAGGAGCCTATTTCATAATTATTCCTTTCTGATGATTGGTACCTTCAGAAACCAAGTAGGAAATACTCCAGGCCTAAATACAGAAATGTTTCCCCTCAACTGATTGTTAAGGTGATTCCATAAATACGGATTTAATTTATTTTCCTGTTTACAATGACTGGCTCTCACTTGACCATTTCAGCCACTCTACGCTAGAGACAGGACGCATCACCTATTGTAATAAAAAGGCTTGCCCACAAAGTGACATCTAAGCATTGCTTCACTACCTCCACAGGGAGGGTATGACCCCACTTTTGACGAGTTCTCTTACACACACCGGGGTTAGTGGCTTGCCCAAGATTACCAGATACTCAGGAGAAGTCCTGGGGCTCCCACCTAGGTCTCCCATCCTTAGTCCAGCACTCCTTCTCCTCGGCCCCAAGAGCTCCCACCTGAGCTGTCTGAAGCCTAGCAGAAAATCAGTAAGGAGGCCAGAAGAACCTCAGGCTTCTGTCTCTCACTCTAATCAGGGCCCGTGACCCACCCTCACACCCAAATGCCAAGCCAATCACAGAGAAGCCAATCTAATTTATCCAGACAGCCTTGGGGATCCCAAGGACAGTTACTGGCGCCCCCTCCCCACCCCAGGGAAATGATCTGCAGACAAAATACGAAGGATCAGGCTCCGTGGGATGGAAGGAGGCTCAGTTGGGTATTACCGGGTATGCCCATAGTTTGGCTCTACTGGTTGATGCTAGAACCATCCCAGGGCTCTCTAGGGCTGGACAGTAGTTCCCAGAAATGACCAGCAACCACATGCTATGGGCATCAGGGTCAAAGTTCCCCAAAGGGGACCTCCTTGGGGAAATCACAGGATGGGACAGACTTGCTCTCTTGTTGTCATGGCCATTCTGTCCAAGAGGTCTTCTTCTGGATCATCACCGCCCACGGTACTCTGCAAGGTGAAAGCCCCTTGAATCCAGGCCCCTGGCCCCTCCATCCCTTTATCTTCCACCTAGGGTTTCAAGGCATCTCTGCGATTCATAGGGCCAGACTAACTCCAATACCCAGCTACCTACCAGCCAAAGCCAACCCTACCTGCCGGTAACTGAGCATTGCACCAGGCCCCCCGCCAGGCATTTTTCTGGGAGTCAGGTAAGTACACTGCCCAATTACAATGAGGAAATTGAAGCTCGGTGAGAATAAATGGAAGTATTTGCCCAAAGCAGACAGTTAGCACAATAGAAATGAGAGCGTCTTACCCCTAACGTGGACATGATCGATTTGCCACGCAGGCCCTTGGGTCTTCCCCAGCACAGGGCTGGGGAAGGAACAAGGTCACCATCATTTAACTGCACGTTACCCTGCATAGGCTTCTCCAAGGGCTGGAAGAAGTGATTCCTTCTCAAAAGTAATAATGGACACGTTGGATGTCAGAGGTGACTGTCTCGCTAGGGCTAGGCCATAAAGAAACAAAGGACTGCAATCCCACCGCGAGGCGGAGCCAGATGTGCGTCTGTGCCTGGGACTTAAGGTCGCGCTGGCCACAGATGTGGGAAGAATGGAGCATATCAGGGCAGAGCAGGAGACGAGCGCTCCTCAGTGGCTGGGAGCAGAGGGACAGCACCACACGACAAGCGGGGTTCTTGTGAAACAACCCAGAAGCAGGACAGAGCCTCTGCCCCCTTTGGCCATTGGCCCAACCCTCTGGATACCTTCTCAGAATAATGTGCAGACTGCATGGAATAAAACACAGAGGACTTAGAAGAAAATGAACTGACGTTCATCTATCAAAATTTAAACAGTTTGAAATGTATATAAAATATACCTGATCACATAACGTACTTGTATGTGCCTCCGTAGTAGGCATGTCCTTTATCAATGCTGGGGAGGGCGTAACGTACGATTTCAAAGGAGTGACGGCTGTAACAGTATTTTGAGGTCTCTGCCACACTATAATGAAATATGAATAGCTCTGTGGTTTCTATTAGTGACAAAGTCACAGGAACTGCTAAAGTCCCTGTGATTTGTTGCCCACATCCACAAGAACACAAACGCTAAGTTTTCACTGGAGGTTAGTGAAAATACGGATGTATTTTTTTCCTATCCCAATTCCCTCTGAGTTCTAACCCCAGGGGCCCCTTGGAGGCCTGTGGAGCCCTTAAGAAGCCCTTGATTTAGCCCAGGGGGTCAGCAAGCTCCAGCCCGGAGGCCATATCCCGCTTGCAGCCTGTTCTGGTAAATAAAGTTTTATTGGCACACGGTCACGCCCATTTGCGTCCAAATTGTCTAGTGTTGTTCTTGCACTACGACGGCACAGTTGAGCAGTTGCGACACACACGGACTCTCTGGCTCTTTCCAGAAACACCTGGCTGATCCCTGTGTTAGACTCAGTGAGCCGGGAAGTCTCTGTCTGGGACCTGCCACCGCTCGGGCCTGAGACTCTGGGGGTGGCAGAGGGGACAGAGGATTCCAAGCAGATCCTTCGGGCTTGACCAGGCAAGCGTCTACTGCTTCATCCAGCCCCAAGGCCTCCGGATCTCTCTGCAGAAGAAGCTCGCCTCTGGGCCTGCGGGAGCCCGAGGCCAGAACCGGCTTCCTGCCACCCCGGCTGGCTTCTGCCTTCAAGAAAACTCTACGTTTCGCAGCCAGGGGAGGCTACGGCCTTTAGAAAGCCCGATCAACCCGGACTCACAAGCGGCTCTGCCTGGAATCCGGGTGGGCTCTCTCGAGCTTTTCAGACTCCGTGGCTGCCGTGAAACACTTCCCAAATACGAAGATAAAACCACCCGCCGGACTGGGCTCCCTGGTCAAACACAGCACTTGTTCCCGGGGCCTAAGAAACTCGAGGACAGAAGCGGGGCACACGCCCAGGCCATCCACGCCACGGGGAAACCAGCCTGTCCAGGAAAGGGTTGTCTACGCCAGCGAGCCCCTCGGCCTCTTGCGTGTTGCCCCAGGGAATTCGGATTTCTTCCAACCAGGCCTCCATGCGACTTGCTCTCCCAGGAGCGTCCCCTGAAGCACATCGAGGCTCCAGCCTGCGGCCCGCCCCGCCAGTGTGCCCGGCTCTGGGCCACGTGCGCGTGTTGCTCTGCTGTCCCAAGCTTCAAAGCCCCTAATACACCTCGGAGATGGGAAGACCCGGCCCGAGCCAGCTCTGTCCTCCCTTTGTGAGACAAGGGGGCAGGACAAGAGACAGCAAAGCAACCCCGGCCTGCAAGGATGCCCGCACAACAGGTGGCAATTCCGAAGGCCAGCGGGGGCCGGTGGACTCCAGAGTCCCCGGCCTCCCCGCGTGGGCGCCCTGGTGCCTTCATCCACCAGCTTCGGGCACGCCCCTCATTTCATCTCTCCCCCCCGGATAAAGAGCATCTATTCAAAAACTTGAGAGTGATCAAATGCAGGGCGAGGGCTTCCTCTTTTGATCATCGGAACAGCTGCTGCAGCCGAACTGTTTTTCTTCCCCCGTTTCCCGGGTTTTCTCTCCCGCAGCTGCCTTTGTTTTTTGTTTGAGGGCCTCCTCCCACTTCCCCTCCCCTAACTGGTTACAAAGTTGGGGCCCTGGGTGGGGGGGTGCTGAAACACAAAGCTGCGCTTGTTAAAAATTTGAGTAAATCTGGGCTAATAGCCAAATTTAATTCTAAAGACCCATTTTGGAGGCTCAAGCCGAAAATGGAACCTAGTAGAGGTCTGGCTGTTTCTAGGACACCATGTCCCTGGCGGGGCGGGGGGGGAGAGTGGGACAAGAGCTTAATTTGATTCTGTTGGCCACCATGTTTTGAAGATTTGATGCATATTAAAAAGAGAGCTAAGCTACAAAGCTTTTTGGTTTGGAATAACTTTATGATTACCTGAAATTTTAAACTCAATGGCTGTACCACACCATCACAGGATTCTTGTATTTTCCAAACCACACCTAACCAGATCCCACCTTCCTAGAAACAGAGCAGATCCAGCATTTCTGTGGGGGTTTTGTTCCCCTTTGAAGAAATGTGCAACCTACTGCTGTCCATATTGCTGTTCCCAAGAACAGAGCAGCGGCTAGGATAGAAAATCACTACCCAAGTTCATAAACCATTTTCTGTGATCACATTACTCCCCAAACTGATGCCACAGAACAATTTTAATAAGCTAATCTCAAAAGGTCCTCCTTTTATTAGTAAGTTCTGTGGTGGTTCTGCAAAAGATGCTCTTTTGTGGTTTTGCGGTCATTCCCAGGAAGATTCTGGAACAATGGTCATAAGGGTAAGACTGCTAACTTGAAAATCCTCTAACCGCACTTAAATTTGAGGGAATAAATGTACCAAAGAGTTTGAATTTGGTGGGGGTTTGTCTGTTTCTAGGTTTTTTTGTTTTGTTTTTTTAAAGATTTTATTTATTGATTTGACAGAGAGAGACCACAAGTAGACAGAGAGGCAGGCAGAGAGAGAGAGAGAGAGAGAGAGAGAGAAAGCAGGCTCCCTGCCGAGCAGAGAGCCCGATGCGGGACTCGATCCCAGGACCCTGAGATCATGACCTGAGCCGAAGGCAGCGGCTTAACCCACTGAGCCACCCAGGCGCCCATGTTTCTAGGTTTTTCCTCTTAGTTCTACAACCCACTTGCAGATTCATTAGGACATAAAGCTAGTTGTTTACCGTTTTGTTTTGTTTTTTTAAGATTTTATTTATTTATTTGACAGAGAGAGCACAAGCTGAAGGAGCGGCAGAGGGAGAGGGAGAAGCAGGCCCCTGCTGAGCAGGGAGCCCAACAAGGGTCTCAATCCCAGGGCCCCGGGATCATGACCCCTGCCGAAGACAGACGCTTAACTGACTGAGCCCCCCAGGTGCCCCTAGTTGTCTACCTTTGCATGTTCTGTGGCAACCATGGCCTGACAAAGCTGAATAGCTTGTTAGTAAAGAGCAATACCAGGATTTAAGCCCAGGTTTGCCGGACCTTAAAAAATGACGCCTGGGTGGCTCAGTGGGTTAAGCCTCCGCCTTTAGCTCAGGTCATGATCTCAGGGTCCTGGGATCAGAGCCCCACATCAGGCGCTCTGCTCAGCAGGGAGCCTACTTCCCCCGCCTGTCTACTTGTGATCTCTGTCAATAAATAAAAATGTTTAAAATACATTAAAAATTCTTTTAGGGGAGGCCGCTTCCTCCTCTCTCTCTGCCTGCCTCTCTGCCTACTTATGATTTCTGTCAAATAAATAAAATCTTAAAAAATTCTTTTCCCGAGTTTTTTTTTTTTTTTAAAGACTTTATTTATTTGACAGAGAGAGATCACAAGCAGGCAGAGAGGCAGGCAGAGAGAGAGGAGGAAGCAGGCTCCCTGCCGAGCAGAGAGCCCAATGCGGGGCTCGATCCCAGGACCCTGAGATCATGACCTGAGCCGAAGGCAGCGGCTCAACCCACTGAGCCACCCAGGCACCCCCTAAAAAATTCTTTTGAAAAATAAATAAAAATGACTCCTAACCATGTAAAGTCCGATTCAAATCCAGATTTGTCTAGCTTTAAAATGGATTATTAAATACCACACTTCCTTTTGAAAGTTAACAGGGGAAAAATGGGTTTGAAGAATACCTATTAACGTCCGTGTACTTTATTTCTTCATTTTCAGGGGACCCTCTCAAGTCCCGATTTATACCCCATGCATTTTTACTTTATATACAATGTTAACAGCTTGATTACCTGCTTTAGCAACCACGATTAGTGGCAAAACTCCGAAAATGGGGAGAAGGCATCCCTGAGAGTACAAATGAGATTAAAGAGAGAAAATTATGAAAATTATACTGAGAAAGCCCAGCTATCTGAAGCCACTTTTGGGCTCGGGCATAAGTCTTCCTGTCTCATTCTTCTATTGCAACACGGCACGCGAGTGTCCGTTTTCAAAGATACTTACAAAAGTCGATCAGAATCCACGGATGCCTCCGTTAGCCAAATGATGAGAGTTAGTACCAGCAGCAATGAGACATACTGATAGCACGTGTCCTCGGACCCAACACCCCGCAAAGGGCAACGACCTCAGACACCCCACGGTACTCTTCCCCAAGTGTGCAACCTCAAGCTAATTGGGACAAAAGATGGGACAAACCCGAGGTGAGAGACAGGCTACCAGGTGTCTGACCGCTTCGCTTCAAAAGAGTACAGGTCTCGAGAGAAGAGGAGAAAGTGAGGAAACGGCATCAATCAGAGGAGACTAAGGAGATGTCATAGCTCACGCCCGCGTGGGATCCGGAACCCGATCTGCAACAGAAAAATGGCATCAGCGGAGAAACCCATGGAACCCAAACGGACGCCGTGGTTTAAGTGAACTGCAACGTGCCCGTATTCATTTCCTGGTTTTGATCATCGTCCCTGGGCTGTGTAGCCTACCGATGTAGGGGGAGGCTTGGGGAATGATATACAGGAATTCTGTTCTAGTTTTACAATGTTTCTCTAAAATTATTTCAAAATAAACAAAAATTTTCAATGGACCAAATTTGGTTCCCCATACATATGGAAAAGAGAGCTTGGAAATCTCTGCTCCCGAAATATTTAAAACAAAAACATCCTGGTTCTTGATGAAAGGGATAAACTTCCCATTTACTGAGCACAGAGTTGGCACACATATGTGTGTTGAAAATAAATTAATCTCACTTCCATTTAACAAGGCAATACCACTGTGGCAATACCTTTTTTAAACCAATTTTTTATTTTAGGACAGTTTTAGATACAGAGAGTTATTGTGAAATAGTACAGAGAGCTCCCATATACCCGACACCCAGTTTCCCCTAGTATTAATTGATGTCTGATACGACTATGGTATATTTGTCAAGATTAATAACAAGCCTCACCCCAGATACTTATGTCCCTACAGTAGCTGACCCTGTTGGCTCTTTGGGCAGATTCGTTATGCGGATGACACCGAAGGTCAATTTGGCACTCATCATGTGTTTACTGAGCACTTATTATGGGCCAGGCGCTGTGCTCACAGTCCGCATACATCATTATAGGTAATGGTCACAATAATGGAATTAGGTGCCTTTTATCTGTCCTTCGACATAGAGAAGACTGAAGCCCAGCGAAGCTAAGGGGCAAGTTCCAGATCACCCAGGAGGAAACTGGAGCAGGATTCAAACACAGGAAGGGTTTCTAAGTATGTGCTTCCAATCACTGCAGCTGTCAGCCAATGGAAATCTATCCCCAGCCATTAGTCTAAGCTTTCCATGCCCTGTATGTGTTCACTTGGCTTCATTTACAGTAACTGAAAGGCTTCACGTTTCTTCCTCTTTGACTTGCCCTTAGATGCACCCACTCTGCCCTCTAACTTGTCAGTAATGTCGCTGGCGCCTGTCACCTAACATTTCCCCTCTCCTTCTAGCCTAACTCCGTGGTCCACGGATCTGACCCAGATCACTGATAAAAACGAGGACCTAGAACAGGACCCGTGAAAATGCAGCAGCTACCTCCCTCCAGGGTGATGTAGCTCATAACTCAGGAACATTTGTGCCACACTTCAAAAAACGTCCACTGCACCGCACCAGGTAGAGGGTGGCCCAGGGGTTCTCAGCCCTGGCTGCTCATTAGAATCCCCGATAGAGCTTCAAAAAGCCCATTACGTCAGAATCTCTGGGGGCAGAATATAGGCATCCACATTTTTAAAGCTTGCTCGGTGGTTCCAGGGTGCAGCTGGGTTTGAGGACCGCTGGGCTGTACATTTCCCTTCACCCACAAGGAGACCAGAGATTCAACCCACTGCGGGATTCGGAGTTCTGGATCATGACGTCACCCTCGTCACGCGGTCAGACTGCCCACAGACAAAGGATGCTAGCCACCTGTGGGGTACGAAAAAAACCTTTACAAACAGAATACGGGCCCCCGTGATTTACTTCACGATCTATGGAACTGGAGAGACATGAATGTAAATATCACCGAAAGAGAGGCTGCTCCTGGAATTTCTCGGTATTGACATCGAGCTCATTAATTTCTTTTACACTGCTAAAATATCAAAGACCCAAACTTGAGACTGCCACGCTAAGTAATTTATTCCCCAAATGGGCTTAATTTATGCAGGACAGAAACATTAAAAAGCGACAATGTGGAATATTTATATTCAGGTGCAGCAACATGTTGCAAAAAGGTTAAAAAAAAGAGAAAATACCAGCAAACTGAAAACATCATTTGTAACAAAAAACATGTGATGGCACCTTATACTCTTCGTATATGAAGTAATAATACAGTTGATCCTTGAACAGCACGAGTTTGAACTGCAGGAGTCCACGTGTATGCAGACTTTTTTTTTTTTAATAAATACAGTACTATAAATGTATTCTCTTCCTTATTTTCTTAGTAACCTGTTCTTTTCTCTAGCCAACTTTAAGTATATAATACATATAACATACAAAATATGTGTTAATCGACTGTTACCGGTGATAATAATAACAGGGGCACCTGGGTGGCTCAGTGGGTTAAGCGTCTGCCTTTGGCTCAGGTCATGATCTCCAGGCCCTGGATCGAGCCCCACGTTGGGCTCCCTGCTCGGCAGGAGCCTACTTCTCCCTCTCCCTGTGCCCCTCCCCATGGCTTGTGCTCTCTTGCTCTCTCAGATAAATAAAATCTTTAAAAATAATAAAAGCTTAAACATTGAGTATTTTCTGTGGCCATCCACTGCTCTACAGTCTCTCTCTCTCTCTCTCTATATATATATATATAAACACACACACATACACACACACAACCATTTACCACTCAATCGTACAGAAATGTCATCTCTGTGCTTCAGAGTAGAACATCAAGACCCAGAGAAGTGCTCCGGTAGGTAACTGGCAAGTAAATCCAGTAGTCGGACTCCAAAGTCCACCCTCTAAGCACAATACGACACTATGACATCAGATCGTCGTGTTAGTTTCATAATACACATGAGCATATGGGGATACTGAGGCCTGGAGTGGTCCAGAGACAACCTCACACAGCTTTTAAGGGCTCAGATCAGAACAGAATCCTCTCTTGACTTCCAGTCCAAGCTTCCTCCTTGCTCTACCATAATTAGTCTTCCTCGGGTACCTCTCTATAAACTAGCTCTGCCCAACAGAATTTTCTACAGTGACAAGAACATACGAGACTTGTGTTGTCCAATGTAAGTAGCCTCTCGCCACGTGTGACCACTGAGCATTTTCAATGTGGCTAATGTGTCTAAAGAAGTGAATTTAATTTAATTTAACCTAATTCAAATTGAAATAGCTAGGGACTGTCATATGGGAAACACTGTGAGAGAGGCCACGAAAGGTCTCTCATTTTCGCCTTTTACAATTACTTTGCAAACCAAATTCACTTCCAGGCTCTGCTTCCGAGCTCATTTAACAGCTCATCAGCCCAGCTCAAGCTCTATTGAAATAAAAGGCCACCGAGGGCTTTATACAAGCACGAGCTCTGTGATCTCACTGGGTATTTGTCTGGGAAAATCACCACAGCAGGCTCGGCCCCATAAACTGGAATGTGTGACTCACAAAATGGAGTAAAGGCAAGGAAAATATTTGCTGAAGAAAAGCCATTACCCGTTCCCTTGCACTCTGAAGACGTAGCTTGTTTCCAAGAGCTGGAAAAGGTTTCAAGATAAGCCGAGTGTGAACTCGCTGACCAGGAGCCTGTCACCCAGCCTGAGCCTGCCTGGAACACCGCCCCAAACTGTGAAATTGAAGGCATTATGGCCCCAGGCCCTTCCCCAGGGTGCCAACCGCATTGGGTCTTCATGACTTCCTTAGTCTTCCACCATCTTCTTCCCGAGCTGCGAAGGCGCAGGCCAGAGACAAAGGTGAACAAACTTACCAGAGAGTCACATGCTTAATCCAATTTAAATCTGAGAATAAAATCCAAAATTTTGGCTTCCTGCTTCTAAGACTGAATTCTGGAATGCACTGCTTTCCATTAAGGAAAAGAGGCCAATTCCTTGCAGTTTCTCTGTAGTTCAAAGAGCAAAGTAATGCTGAATCAACAGATTTCACTGTTGTCACTGTTGAAACCTGGTTTTACACAGAACGCCTTCTTAGCATCCAAAATCCAACTGCGGAGACCGACCGTAGCCCCCCAGATCGCCTGACCCCCATTACTTGTGTTCCTTATGATGGATGTTTATACGGAGTTTAGATGAGCAATTAAATAAGAAGCCTCCGAAGCAATCCCTTTGATAGACACAACTGGAAGGAGGTCAGTACTCTTTCATACTTGAAAGAAAATTTAATTAGAACGATCATCTAAATGGGGAAGCCAATAATGTGAGAGCGAAAGAGAAGATTGAAGACAGATGATCAAAGAAAGAATTCTGCTTTAACAGTGGAACGAGGGAGCACTTTAAGACACGGTCGCTTCCCCTCACGTGTGCCCCTGACACAGCCATGGCTTTCCATGCTTGGTCCTGCTTGGGTTGTTTAAAAATGGCTCCCCACGTGGTTACTGTAAGAGGACGACGGAAACTTCCTACTTTCATCTATTTATTTTGATTCTACATCTTGGCCTGAAGAAAACTCCATATGGGGTCGGCAAAATTACTGACTCCATCCATCCTATTCCGTTAGTGTGAGGGAAAATATACTATCTTAGTTACTTTTTTAGATGAAAGATATTAAATATTTATAATCCAAAGTTGAAGCGCTAAAAGCTATATGCTAATACGAGGGAGACGCTAAATATTCCCAGGACAGGCCAGTCCTTCTGTTCTCTCTAGACCACCACACCTGATCTTGAGGCAGCGTTGTCTCAATGTTGCATGTAACTTCAAAATAGCATAATTTTATGTTACAAAATGTGTTCTTCCTCGATTTACACCGGCCAAAATGTGAAATGAAGGCGGGGGTACGCCAACACTCTAATGTACTGCTCAAATGGTAACAAACATTTCAGTATATTCTTGTTCTATCTCGTTTACAGTCTTAACACTGGAGCATTTCACAAAACAAGAAAATTTCTATTCAAAATGTGTTAACCCTTCCAAGCACTCAGAAAGCTCTTCCTTTTCTCCATCCTGGATGTAATGGTGATAACATCAGCTACACAGATTTTTTAATTTTATATTGATAATGTTAATACGAAACCTGGATTGCAAGTGTGTCATTATTCTGAAAGAAAAATCAAATTATTGCCACATTTGAGGTTTTTAAAAATCTGATAGTTTACAGGATATGTTCTTCACCAATTTTACTCCTCTTTTCAATATATATGGCAGACGCTACTTCCTGTTTCCCCAGTATCTATTGCCCTCCTCTTCTACAGTAACAGTATTTTTAGCTGGCTGCCCAGCAAAAGAATACCTTTCCCAGAATCACTTACAGTTAGGTGTGGTCATAAGACCCAAGTTCCAGGCACTGAGATATGAACAGAAGGAACACATGCAACTTCCACAGAATGGCCTTAGAAAGTCTGTGCCACCTTTTGTTCCTCCTATTAGCAGGAATCTGAAGGCGATGGCAGGAGCTGCGGCAGCCATTTTGGACCAAGAAAAGGAAGCTAAGTCTTAAGTAAGACAGAACAGACAGAGAGGGCCTGGACCTCTGAATCCTTTTTGGACGAGCGCCACCATACCAGCTGGCACTTTAACAACAGAAGGATGAAAACTGGCATGCAGAAGTTATTATTCACATTTGGGGGGGGGGTCATTATAGTAGATAAACCTATATCCCAGCTAATCACTATGATAACAAAGTAATGAAATTATGTTTTACTCTATTAAAAAAAATAATTACAAAAGTATACAAAGAACTGTTCTTCCAAGTCATCTGGCATCTGACGGTGTTCTCCAAGTATCTTCAGAGAGGGTCAGAGATTTATAGTTTATATAGATTTATGGGGTCCCGAAAATGGCAGTCCTCTGAACAGTCACTCACCCTACCAACTATAAATCGTCCAATAGACTTACCACTTTTCAAAACCTAACCCATCATCAAAAGTGCATCACCACTGAGATCACTAGAACAAATGAGCAACAGGCTTCCCTATTCCCTCTCCTGCACTGGCAGAAGAAAATAAGTAGGAGAAATGGCATTCTCCATATCCACTCCCCACCCCACCCCACCCCACCAGAGGGTCCCCTGTGCCTATAAGCTCCAACAGCCACCAGACAAAATCCACTATACCAGTAACTGACATGGACTGTGGCACCTGTGTCTAGCAGAGGTCAGGAAGACCGAGATGGAGCTAGAGAGCTTCGGTTCAAATACTGGCCTTGCTACTTGCTGGCTCTGGGACCTCAGGGGTGCACTCTGTGAGACTGGCAGGAATTACACCCATTGATGGAGGTAAAGCACTTAGAATGGTGCCTCCACCCAGCAAGGAGCTCTCCTACGTGTGTAAGTTGTACGCGAGCAAAGTAGGAGCAAAGTCGGCCAACCCAACGTGTGCCTCTTCGACATCCTGTCCCTCTTCAACATCCTGTCCCAGGCTGCTTATTTTTAACAAACTGCAAACCCTGGAGAGGCTCTGAAAAGCAAGAATTTGCCCTTTTGTAAGGGACATTTACATGTATTAGGGAAATCTCCATCTGTAAGAGTGTCTCCCTTGGTGCTGGGGGCGGGGCAGAGGGGGGGGGGTTGGGGAACCCTCAATTTCTAAAGACTTAGGCTTGGCGAAGACCAGGACGGAAATCTGCATAACAACCCTACCCCTTAGCGGTGCTTTTCTTGGGGACCTCCCATGACCGTGCCCCACCCACAAATCTTTTGCCTTGGGCCAAAGATGGTCTTTAAGGTGGTGGCCTCAGCCGTTCTGGGGAGTTACTCAGTTTTCCTGGGTCTCTCTTTTGTATACAGGAGGTGTACAGGACATTAAACTTTTGTTTGATTTTCTCCTGTTGATCTGCTTCGTGTCAATTTAATTGTTAAAGCGGCCGGAGGAACCTCAAAGGGTAGAGAATTTTTCCTCCCCCAAAAGTGTGTATGTGTATCATATAAGTGTTATGCATGTGTGTATATATCACATACGGTTATATGTATACAACAGAAATGTAGGTTATACGTACAACAGATACGCGTGCATGTCTGTCTGCACACATCTCCGTTATATAAAACATACCCATTTATAGATCTATAACGGGGATGTACGTATATATGTACTGGGGGGGGCCTCCATTTCTCGACTATACATACATATATTCAGATTTCTGAGAAAACCAAGTTGACCCATAAAAATAAAGTGTCCCTCTGTCCCAAGTTCAAAACCTTGTCAAAGCTTATTCTCCTGCATTTGTAATAATATACCTCATGATTAAGTCCATCTGCCACTTACACGTCCCCTAAGGCGCTCTGAAAGGCCCAGCAGGATTTTCAGCTGCTCTGGCACAAACCCAAGGGGCGGATGTGACAAGCGGGGACAGAGCAGGAAGGGCACGGCACCCAAGGCAGCAGTCTCTGGACCAGCCTCGTGGGGCTCGGAACTATCATTTTATCTTCTCACTGACCAAGGGAGCTTATTTGAGCCAGCTAAGAAGGATGGTAACATAGAAATACACTCTGCTAATGAAAGATTTCCAGAAGAGCAGAAATGGATAAAAGAGCAGCTCACACCACACCCCAAGTTCTTGGATTGGCTGTAAAAGAGGGGCAGCGCTGTCACTGTCTTTGTCTCCAAAACGGGACATATTTCCATCACCAGTGTGGATACAGAATGCAATCTGTACGTGCATGGGGGCGACACAAATTGTTATTCCCCTAACTTATGCAGCATCTGAAATGTTCTGGAAGCCTCAATCATTTGCAAAATAGTCAAGCATAAAAAGACTGAGTGGCCAACAGATGCTCCAGAGCCCACTCCACAAAGAAGGAAACAAAGCCCTTGGGCACCCACTCCAGGCTACTGCACAGAAAGGAAGGTCGAGTAGGGCACTGCTTCAATTTGTTTACAAAGAACATGTATTCATGTATTAGCTTGTGGGGAGGCGGAGGCGGGTATGTGTGTGCTTTAAGGGGGTTCCACCTTCAAAAAATAAATAAATTAGGGGGCAGACTGGCTATAATGGACCTCCAGGACAGCAGAGGAGAGATGGAAGGAGACTGAAATATTCAAGCCCAGTGTTGCGGGGAGGGAGGCTGCGAAGCCAAGCTCCCCCATCTTGTGCTCAAGTATGACTTCTCCCCAGGTTCCTCAGGGATCTAGAAACGGTCCATTAAGGTTGCTTCACTCATTTAAACGTGGCAAGGACACAAACATGCTATGGGTAAACATCCCCATTTAAAATGAGAGACATTTAAAAGAACTTCCATGCTTCACAGTAAGAACCTCTGGCATTTCTCAAAACAACTATGTGATCGAGTCATACGCTGAAATGCCAGTTACATGAGGAGTGACTCACCGGACCTGAGAAAATTATGTGTAGGGATTTTTATGGCAACACAACTGTACTTAATTCTAAATCACGTAAGCAACAGCCTGCCATTTTAAGTACAAAGTTACCATGGCAACAGTAACATACACCTTATCTCCTGCACCCTAAAGATAAGTATTCATAGGTAATACAATCGGGGAAATAAGGCTTTCCACTGCAGACTCAGCTGGGAGAGAGACTAGAATTCGCCAGGCGTTCGGGCAACATCTTCATGTTGGGGTTCCTACGATGGGGTCGCCAGGCCCCTAAGGAAAGAAGTACCCCATAATGAGGTCGTTACACTACGTTACAATAGCTACTGGCATCATCTGTGGCTTATTCTGTGACCTAACCTGGGGTCTGGATCAGTTTTATTACCAACCATGTCTATTTCCCTAATGACCTTGAATTATGAACAATAATTTGCAACATTCCGAAAATGTCCTTTTGCAAAGGGTCTGATCCTCCCCCGCTGGCCATGTTCCAGCACGATGTTCGCTCACGAAAGTAACCACACTCAGCTATCACTGAATCTGAAACTTGTTAATACCATCCTTAAAATACCCAACGACTGGGGCCAAGGAGAGAAACAGCACCTGTGAGGTCACGTAGGTCGTAGACATGCAGACCAGCATCGGTACTATTCGATCGCTAGAAGAAAAGGCCTTTGTGAACACATTTCTGTTGTTCTGCTTTTCATCCCTGTCGGAATGTCGCTGCTCACAGGTGTAGCTGACCCACCAGTCTGGGGGCTCTTCTTCAAGGCCAAGGACTCTCTCGCGCACCATCGTGGTTCTCCTACACACAACTGCACTTGGGCAGGGAGTGCGCACCATGAAAACCCAGAAGCAGGCTGGGGAAGTGAGCCTCCAAGGAAATCAACGAGGGGAGCAGATGACCTTCAGGGGGGACAAAGCTTTTTCTCCACTCCCTTTACTTACTTCCTTGGAGAAGCACCAACACGCTCTTCAGTCTCACGGAAGGGTCAAGAAGCCAAACCTTTTCATCACAGAGATTTCAAATACCAGTATGCCCAGGACAGCAGATACACAACCCCCCCACCCCGAGGATGGGGCAAACAGGCCAAAGGTGGGGGCGGTGGGCCACCGAGCGTTTTCTTGCCCGGCAATCAGCCAGCTCTAGGATTTCCATGTGGTAAGACTTTTGTGAAGAAACACCTGTTTTCAAATATAACGATAAGCACTGTAATACACAGGGTTCTGATTACTTGCTGTTTCCTAAGAGGACGAACTCTCAATTCTAGGAAACCAAGATGGGTCTCACCATTCTTAATGTCATCCTCAAAGAGCAATATATTCAGTTCAAGGAATGTTCGTGAATGCTTAGCAGCTTTACAGAAATAACACAAAAGAGTAAGACTTTCTAATAAACTGTGTAAAAGCCTCAGTATTTGAAATTATATTGGCTTTTTCTCACAAAGATGTTAAAGATGCACCAACCGAACATTCATAAGAAGAGAGATATAAATATGTTTAGGAATAATGAAAGGGCATGGACATAAAAACGTGACACTTATCTAGAAAGGCCGTTTTTACCAAGTTCAACTAGAAATAAGGAGGAAAAACTTTTCCTGCAAAGATTCACAACAGGTACTTTTAACTGCCAATATCAAGCCACTAAGAAGCACTTAATACGTTTAAGCAAACAAACACAACGAACGTGACTGGGCACAGCTTCCCCCACGTCACTGGTACTTAACCACTGCCCACACAGGGGTACTGCACACCTGAAGAGAATGTAGCACACACAAACCCACGTTTCCCGAGCAGATGAATTGGGGCAGGCTTCTCTGCTTCAGCAAGGGAGCGGTCAAAGGGCAGTATTCCTTAGGTAAGTGTCTGTGAGGGAAACCCCAGGTCTGGGGACAGAGAAACCTAAAGCCAGATTCCTCTGAACACTGTTCAGAAGGAACCCAGAGCCACCATCTGCGACGCTTCAGGAAAAAAGAAACAAACAAACAAACAAACAAACTAGGAAGGAAGGAAGCAAAGTAAGAAAAAGGAAAGGAAAGGAAAGGAAGAAGGAAAAAGAAATGAATGGGGATTTCTTTTGTCTCCCTACAGAGCCAGGCAGGAAATGGCCCTTGGGAGGAAATACTTCCTTCTTAGAATAAAAAGGTTAACCTTGGGGCGCCTGGGTGGCTCAGTGGGTTAAGCCTCTGCCTTGGGCTCAGGTCATGGTCTCAGGGTCCTGGGATCGAGCCCCGCATCGGGCTCTCTGCTCAGCGGGGAGCCTGCTTCCCTCTTTCTCTCTTTGCCTGCCTCTCTGCCTACTTGTACTCTCTCTCTCTCTCAAATAAATAAAAATCTTAAAAAAAAAAAAGTTAACCTTACTGCTTAAAATTAAATGGAGAATGCAAAAATAATCAGTTCATGTCAATGTTCTGTGCTCTTTTTTTGTTACAGAAGTACCGGAGAGTTTGTTAGAACCAGGCTGGTAATAACAAAGACTCCTCAGGTAAAAAGAATTTTCTGAATCTAATGATGATCCATTTCATATCAGACACGTAACCATTTGTCTCGTCATTGTGTCATATTGTCACCATGAAGAAAGCCTTGATTGTGGTATGAATTCAGTGGCCATCAACGGAATTAAACTACCAGGTTCACAACAGCACCAACAATGAGTAACTTCCAGGACTAGGTCTGTCCACGTCAGAGAGGCTCGTCCTGAAGGCTCCCCTTCAGAAAGGCACCTTCTGAAGCCTGCAACTCCCACGCCTGGGCCCCTTTATTTGGGGTCTACAGTCCCTCGCTCTACCTCAGCCCAAAACCCAAACCTTGCCACAGCCTATTATTTTAAAGGTTTGCAGTGAGTGTCTTTTGGGACTTCAAAAAGTTCAGTCTGCGTCTGTGTCCCCACCTTGGCACTCATCACACTGGGCTCTAGGTAGAATGTCTAGCACCATCTCTGACCTCCACCCCTGGGGGATAGTAACCAAAAATGGCTCCGGACATTGCCAGTTGTCCCCTGGGGGGGAGGGGCGGGGGCAAAACTGACCCCAGAGCAGAATTATTGGACTAAGTGACAAAGTCTTTGAACACAAAATAACTTGCTGCTTCTTAAAGAAACTGAGGCCTCCACAGCTCACCAGTCCCTGAATGAGGGAGGCTCTGACTTTCCAAATACTATCTCTGAGCACTGAAAAAAGAGTCTACCCAGGCAGCAAGTCAAACATCTTCAAGCCACCAGCCAAGCAGTGCTTTCTAATGGACAACCCACTCTATGTCATGGTTACTTTGATCAGAAGTTTGAGTCTTCCTTTTCATGGTATCTCCTGTGTCATGTTAGGCAGAAGAAATCAAATGCACTTGAAAAGCAGGAATACCCCCATTTGTGTTCAAATCTCTAAATGATCAAATAAGAGGACAAAAAAAAACTTAATTTCACATCCAAATTTAGATTTCAATTTTAAAATTCTAGAGTTTCTATATTAAGAGACCAAAACAAAAACACTTGACAGAAAGGTGAATTTTAAGAATGGATTCTCATGAGCAGACTTTTGCAAGATTACTCAAATCTTAAATGTATGGAGGTGGGGCGCCTGGGTGGCTCATTTGTTAGGTGTCTGCCTTCAGCTCAGGTCATGATCTCAGGGTCCTGGGATCCAGCCCTGCATCAGGCTCCCTGCTCAGCAGAGAGTCTGCTTCTGCCTCTCTCCCTCTCCTGTGCGTGCTCTCTTGTTCAAGTGCAAATTAATAAAATCTGTTTAAAAAATAGAAATAGGGGCACCTGAGTGGCTCAGTGGGTTAAAGCCTCTGCCTTCGGCTCGGGTCATGATCCCGGGGTCCTGGGATCGAGCCCCACATTGGGCTCTCTGCTCAGCAGGGAGCCTGCTTCCTCCCTCTCTCTCTGCCTGCCTCTCTGCCTGCTTGTCATCTCTGTCAAATAAATAAAATCTTTTTTAAAAAATAGAAATAAATGCATGGAGGTAGTTTTTTGTTCATTTTTTCTAAGTAGGCTCTCCACTCAACATGCCACCTGGGTGGCTCAGTTGGTACAGTGTGCCACTCGATCTTGGGGTCTTGAGTTCAAGCCCCCCGTTCAGTGTAGAGATTACTTAAAAAGAAATAAAAACTTTAAAAAATAAAAATAAATGTATGGAGGTATATGTGTGCACTGGTTGGTGGGGGAGGGAGCCCAGGGAGGGCAGTCAATGTGTAGAAACTGTCCAACAGTCCAGTCTTATTCTGGCCATCACCAACAGTAAGGGAGTAACAACCATCTATTAAAAATTGCGTTTCCTAAAATATCCTAGAAGAATTCAAATTTGTGATTTCTGCTGCCTCCAAATAGATAAACAAACATTTGAGGCCTTGTGGTGGAATATTTCTGTGAAGTGATGGGTAACAGCCGTGCACGTAATCTCATTTGACAGCTGAATAAATCACTTTCTGGAGTAAATCAAGTTTACACTCCAACCCAGGGCAGCCCCCTCTGCACAGGGTGAACAGCTATGTGAAAATATTCCAGGAAAACTTTTCCATTGAACTACTTAGGGGAAGTGGGTAATCTTGAGTTGGCCATGAACAAAGTTCCTTTTCTTGAATAACATCACCAAATGTGGAAGTAACCATCCACCAGAATAGTGATGTTTAAACCACTCTAGGATTACCTTAGCTGCATCACTCTAACAGATGAGTGGAAAATTGGATTTTCGTCTCTTCCAACCAAGAATTTGCATCCTGAATATAAACTTGGTCTTTGTAATGGAGCCAACTGGGTCATATTTTTCTTTAAGAAGAAATCCACATCTGGGGTGCCTGGGTGGCTTAGCTGGGTTAGGCCTCTGCCTTCAGCTCAGGTCATGGTCCCAGGGTACTGGGATCGAGCCCCACATCAGGCTCCCTGCTCAGCTGGGAGTCTGCTTCTCTCTCTCCCTCTGCCTCTCCCCTGGCTTATGTGCTCACTTGTGTGATCTCTCTCTCTCTCTCTCTCTCTCTCTCTCATTCACTCGCTCTCTCTCAAATAAATCAATGAAATCTTTTAAAAAAGAAGGAAGAAGAAGAAGAAATCCACATCTTCACATATCAAGGGTTTTCTTATCTAATGTCACTAGAGTATGTCAGGGGTCCCTTTTAGTACAAATACCTCACTTCACTTGTGTTCTTATAACCAGGCTGGTACATGGTAATGGAGAATCCGCTTCCCTCTACAGCCTCCATGTTTGTGTGAAAAGTGTAACCATTACCTTGTACTTCCAGAAGCCACAGGTCTGTGGAAAGAAACCATGACATCCCATGGAATTAGATTTGACACCAACTGATTTACTGTTTCCCTTTAAAAAAAAAAGCCACAAAAACTAGAAGGGATCTATTAAAGAACAGATTTTTTTTTTTTTAAAGGTGCATGAAAACATTATTGGGGGATATAAAGGAGATCTAATTGTATGAAGAGCCATATCCCGTATACTAATGGAAGATTCGACATGGTAAATACACAGACTAGCATGGAAATTATCCTGTAAATTCATGCTAAGCCCACCAGAATCCTAACGGGGATGTTTGTGGAACATGAAAAGCAGATTCCAAAAGTACACCAAGAAGAAAAAAAAAAAAAATGAGACTACCTCGGGTACTTTTAAAGAACAGCGAGAAGAAAAATTCTCCTAGGAGATACCCAGGCTTATTATACATCTACAACAATCAGACAGTGTACTCTGAGCACACAGATGGCAAACACAGAGCCAAGAAACAGAATAGAGTCCAGAGATGTACACACACTATCAGTAGGGAAATTTAAAACACGAGAGAAGCCATTATATAAAAATCAGTGGGGAAAGGATGAACCATTAAGTACACGGTGGTTTCTGCACAGAAAATATAAAATAAAAATAGATTTCTATTGCATACTTAAACCAAAAAACTAAAATCCCAACAGAATAAAGACTGAAAAATGAAAAGCATACTTTAAAAAAAAAAAAAAACTTTACAAGAAAAGATAGAAGAACAGAAGAACACCTTCATGGCCTTGGAGATAAAGACAATTTTTTTTTTTTTTTTTTAAGATTTTACTTATTTATTTGACAGCACAAGTAGGCAGAGAGGGAGACAGAAGGAGGAGAAGCAGGCTCCCTGCTGAGCAAAGAGCCCAACAAGAGCCCAGTGTGGGGACTGGATTCCAGGACCCTGAGACACCCAGGCTGCACGCCCCCTCCTTTAGGAACAATTTTAAAATAAGGCAAAAATAAAGAGCACAAATCATAAAAGAATAAAAGATCTGTTAGGGTTTATTACAACAACAACAAAAAAACTAAGTACAACAAGAGATACATTCCTTGAAGTTAAAAGATAAACCACAGAGAGGAAGAGGACGTTGAGGACACATTTAACCAAGGACTAATATATCCAGAATGTATAAAGAATCACTGTAGGGGCACCTGGGTGGTTCAGTGGGTTAAAGCCTCTGCCTTCGGCTCAGGTCATGATCTCAGGGTCCTGGGATCAAGCCCCACATCGGGCTCTCTGCTCAGCGGGGAGCCTGCTTCCCCCTCTCTCTGCCTGCCTCTCTGCCTTGTGATCTCTCTCTCTCTCTCTCTCTCTCTCTGTTAAATAAATAAATAAATAATCTTTAAAAAAAAAAATCACTATAGACCAGTAAGAAAAAACAAGGTTGGGGCACCTGGGTGGCTCAGTTAGTTAAGCATCTGCCTTCGGCTTGGGTCATGATCCCAAGGTTTTGTGATCAAGTCCCACATCAGGTTCCCTGCTAGCCACAGAGCCTGCTTCTCCCTCTCCCCAGTGCTTGCGCACACGTGCATGCTCTCTCTTTCTCTCAAATCAGTAGAATCTTTAAAAAATAATAATAATAAAGAAAGAAAAGAAAAACCAAGGATATAAATAGAAAGAGAAAACTCAAATAGCCAATAACCTACCAAAAAGTTTCAACCTCTCTAGGGAACTCCAACATAAAAAACAACAAAATACCGCTTCCTACCTATCAGATTTTTGGAAAAATAACACTGTTGACGATACCAAGCACTGGTGAAGGTACAGAAAAACACACGTTTGCATACTGTTGGCGTCAGTGTAACGGATACCACTACTTGGGAATCAGCGAGGACACTTCGCTCCACGTGTCGACAAAGCATTCCTTCTGACGACGACATCATTACTGCAGTCAAAAAGAGGACAAAGCTCCTCACTGAAGGAATGAAGGCAGAGGATTACTCGTTTAGGTCCAAACAACACAAGAAGTTTATTCAAGCAAAAACACTTCTATATCTATTTCTAAAATTTGTCAGGATGAAAACCAGAAGTCATCCCAGCATTGTGCTGGGAACAGCCAGCCACCAGTCCACTAGCTACTATTAATTTAGACAATTTATTCTTAAAAGATTTTTTATGGAGAGAGAGTGAGAGCACGTGAGTGGGAGAGGGAGAGAGAATCTTAAGCAGACTCTACACTGAGTGCAGACCCCGACGCAGAGCCCGACACGGGGCTCGATCTTACAATCCTGAGATGACCTGAGCCAAAACCAGGAGTCCAATGCCAACCTACTGTACTACCCAGGCGCCCCAATTCAGAAAATTCTTAAAACACCATCTTCTTTCAGTAACTGATTGGGAAGGGGTCTCAAATCTGTTACATCCTTACAACTCGAAGCTATAAAATAGCTGTATCGATCAGATCCTGAAAAAAATAGGCTAGTCTCCAAACGCCCCTTTATTTACAACCTCGCCATCATGTACTTTCCATTTCCCAGAGGGGTAATGGGGCTAGGCTACCTTATCTCTGTAATCTCTTCAGCCATGTGTATGTTTTTCCTGTACTTGTCTCATTGCTCATCAATTATTTTCAAAGCCCTTCTCACACCTGCTGTGTCAATGTTTCCCACTGAAAACAGAGGGTAGGAACCAGTGGTTTATGGACTCCCTAGAATACCTCTATGTATCAAAGCATTTTGTAAATGTTTTTTTTTTTTTTAGAAGAATATCTTTTTTTTTCTTTTTTAAGATTTTTTATTTATTTATTTGACAGAGATCACAAGTAGGCAGAGAAGCAGGCAGAGAGAGAGGGGGAAGCAGGGTCCCCGCTGAGAGCCCAATGTGGGGCTCGATCCCAGGACCCCGGGACCATGACCTGAACCGAAGGCAGAGGCTTTAACCCACTGAGCCACCCAGGCACCCCTAGTAAGTGCTTTTAACCATAGTGATAGAAGCAGTTCTATTTTTCAGACAGAAAACATCACCGAGTTTTAAAATAATGTTACTAATGGTGATCAAAAGCTGCGAGACCTAAGGGTTTATCCTGTGTGGTTGCATTTATATAAAGTAGAAAAACAGGCAAAACTATGTTGGCAGAAATTAGAAGTGGTTACCCTTGGTTTGGTGCCTCAAAGGGAGCTTGTGGGGAATTTCTGCAGCGCTGGTAATGTTTCGCTTCTTAATCTACATACTGGTTAATTTGGTAAAAGCTTACCAAGCTGTCTGCTTACGGTTCGCCCACTTTTTATGTATATATTATACTTCAGTAGCAAATTTTTAAACGATTTTTATAATACCCATGCCTCTTACAAAACACCTAAAAGTATTTGTGACGAGAGCATTTATGTAATAGAGCTCAGACCCGTTTTTGGTAATCCAGGACACTGGCTTTGCGAAACGGTAATAATTCATGAAATGGAAATTCATCTCTTTAATGTTCTGAATTCTGTTTCACTTACCATGGAAACTGTCAGAATATGTCACATGAGAGAACTAAATGGAAAATATAAAATAAAGTGCTGCATCAAATAAAATTATCTTCAGGGTTTGAATTTCTTTGCTAATGGCATCTCCATTCTTTGCTCCTTGTGTGAAGAACAGATGCCTGAATTCAAGCTGCCATTTTAAAACCCTCCGTTTAAACATTCTTTTCGGGGAGTTGTGAAACATCACATTCTTAAACCTAACAGAGGGACCCGATACACATATAGAACAGCCAGTTTCCTAGGCTCCTTCTAACCGGCACTTCCAACGTTCTTGCGCTTTTTACACCAGAACTAGTTTCCAAATGGCTCAAACCTCTCCGAACAGACCAAGTTAAGGTCTCTGGCAGGGCTAGTGGGGGCGGGGGAGGGAACATGGACAGAGTGGGGCACAGAGGGGGCTGCAGGGAAATATGCAGCTGTGGGAAAGAATTTCTGTGAGCAACAAGGGGGAAATCAGTCTTTTCTCCTACAACGCCTGCATCTCTCGAACACATGGAAAAATGTAATGAAGTCAGGACTACGGGCCCTAAGGACAGGACAGGACAGAACGAACGTGCCGGAAGGTTGCCTTAAAGGCTTAATCTGGGTAGATTTGATTACAGCTAAGGAGATAAATTCTAAATATGGAAAAGCCATCAAGGTAATTACGGATATTAAAAAAATGGGACTAGATCCTTGATGTCTTTCTACCTAATGAAGAGCACAAAAGATGATGTAAGTGACTTTAGTAAGCAAGGCCAATTTCATATAGATTTCCGACCTTTCAGAGGTACGTGTGCTGAACAGCAGAACAGGTTACCAAGGAACACAGGACACTCTCCATTCCCAGAGGGGTTCGGTCTCATTAATCAGATTGTTTAGTTACCATTTTACTCCAAAGAAAGAGTGAACGAGGTGGTCTGCAAGGGCCCCCATTCTATCTCAATTCTCTGATGATCTTGGAAAAAAGGTTTAAAAAAAAAAAAAAGCAACTTCTTTCAGCTAGAAAAATCAAGCATCCCTTTTGGAAGGCAAACACCCTTTTACAAACCAGAGGTCTTCCTGTTCAGCAAATGTGCTCAACTAAGTCCTCAGTGATGCCCCTAGTGAGATTTTAGAATACCGGGAAGCACCAAAGGTTTTCAGTCCCTCTTATTCTACAGCCGGGGTTCTTGACATGGGAGGGTTTTGCCCCTCGAGGATTGTTATTTGGCCCCATCTGGAGACATTTCTGGTTGTCACGACAAGGAGAGTGTTGCTAGCACATAGTAACCAGGGATGCCCCTCACGACAAAGAATGGTCCAGCCCAAAATGCCAATCACTCGGAGGCTGCGATCGAGAGGGAAGGAGGGGAGCCTGGCTGGCTCAGTGGGTAGAGCACATGACTCCTGACGTCGGGGTGGTGAGTTCGAGCCCCACACTGGTTCTAGAGATTACTTAAAAATAAAATATTTAATAAAAAAAAAAACAAAAAAGAAAGGAAAGGAGCCTTCTTTTATTTCAGTATCTGTCTCCAGCAGTCCGAGAAGAAAATAGAATTTAATAGTCCTATAGAAAACAAATAAACAGGCAACCAAATACTAAGCAGTAAGTCTAATTCAACATCCTCTACCATACATCTTGTCACAGCGAGTTCAAATATACTGCGTTTTATACAGCCATGAAGGATAAGATTCAAAAGATCAGGTTTAAATACATTTTCCTTTGGCAGATTTTGTTTTCTAACAAAGTAATAAGCAGTTTTTATTCCTAGACATTAAAATCCTATCTTCTAATTACTAGAAAATGTACTCCTTTTTTATTAAGTGGTCAGTTCATCCACCAGATGGAATCATCAGATGTAAGCATCAACCTATCGAGATAAATTTTAAAATAAATGCCCAAGATTGATCGAGAACAAGAGAATACAAATTGCCTACATCATGAGGAATGAGCAGGGGACTATCACTACAGAGCCTGCGGAGGACACCATTCAACAGTTTATACAAGAATATTAAGAACAACTTTATGTCCATAAACTTGATAACTTAGACAAAAATCAAAGTCCTTAAAAACACAACCCGGTAAAATCAAACAAAGGGAAAGAGTAAATCTGAGTAGTACTATCTCGGGGGCGGGGGTGGGGGGGTTGGACACAGAACTTTAAACATTTCCACAAAGAAAACTCCAGACCCAGATCACTTCACTGGCAAACCGTTTCAAATATTTAAGGAAGAAAAGCGCCACTTTTAAGATCACTTATCAAATACACAAGTAGTCAAGACCGGTTCTGTTTCAATGCCCACCCTTCTCATCCCAGAAAGGCTCACACTTCTTTCCTTCTCTACTTTATCCTTCGAAAGGGAGGAGGCCATACACAATATTAAAAAACATTTTTGCAAGATCCCCGTCTATGTGCCCAGTTGTAATTAAAACGCGTCTGGCCCCTGTCTTATTTCCTACTGTTCCCCACCCCCATTCTCTGTTGGGGCCAAGCCAGTTTCTTCAGGATTCCACCTGTAACTCTTGCCTGCTCCTAACTCTCTTCCACGGCACCCTGAGCCCTTCCGCTCTTCTCAAAACACCTCAAATCCGAGTCTCCACCAGAAGCTTCAGAGAAGTTACAAGATCTCACCCTTCTCACAACTCCTAGACTTCCATTTGTAATTTTACAATTAGACACTGACGATTCTCTAGCTCAGTGGTTTCTTTTCATCTCCGGTTGGCAGTTCCACCCGTCCCTTCCCCGCTTGAAATGTCTTGGTAATTCTCCCCAGCTAAGAGGGTGACATGAAGTTCTTTGCTGCTCTTACCTGTGGCCCCGCCCCACCGCAGGTCTCAGCGTCCCCACACCCAGGCCACGCCCATGACCTTGCCCACCCCCCCACCCCGGATCCAGCAGCCTCCCCCGACTGCCCTCTCCTGCACATCTGTACCCAGGGCCTAGGACAGCTTCTCCTGGCCACTGCCACGCTGTCCTCCTGCTCATCCTTCCAGTCTTCCATCAAGGGTAACTGTATCCCCAGGGAACCCCATTCTGAAATACCAACACCAACTCCCCAGCTACACACACACCTCATTTTCCTCAGAAAGAGGAAATCATTCTACAGGAGCTATATTTATTTCTACTATGATTTGTCATCGGTCTCTCTGAGATGGATGTGCTGCTTTGAGGACAGAATTCAGTTTGGGGGGTTTAATTTTTTTTTTTTTAATTTTTGAAGTTATCACTACACCTAAGGTGGGGTTCGAACTAGAACTCAAGACCCCAGGACCCAGAGTCGCAGGGCATCGCAGTGGCACGCGTTGAACCCAACTGCAGATGAGAATGGAAACGGTCCGTCCGACTGAGGAGTCACCTTTCGGTCCCGGCAGCAATGACGAATTTCCCAGCATCGGTGTTTTCACTCCACGCTGCCCTGAACTTCAGAAATCTCACAAAAGGGAAGTACTTTTCACCAAGGACAGGAAAATATTTTAAGACAAAAAAAGAAAGAAGAAAAAATTTAAAAAGCTGAAAGAAAAAAAAAAAAAAAGTAATGACACAACATTCAAACCACTCTGTAAATTGTTTTTGTGTCTGCCTGTGGCAATCAAATTACTTCTGAAGCGTCTTCAAGCTCTGAATTCCGTTATTCTGTGAAAATCTGTGCTGAAAGTACTCATGCTATTAAAGAACAGTACTTGAGGTCCTTCGCCCTCTTTCATTTAGTATGATTCCTCACAGTTTTATAATACATCGATATAATGTTACATACCTTGTGATCTGAGCGTTGGTAACACAGATGACCTTAACAAAGCGTTTACCCCACAGACCCACCCAATTCCTCTATTATCCTCTACTCCTTTTATAAACCACACTGACCACTGTCCACAGACTTCAAGGCCTCAAGGCTATTCTGTAGGACATCTATTATATATAGAATATATTGATATATATTCCATATTATATATGTAATTATTAATATATAATATATAATATTAATAGATAGAATATATAAACATCTATATTCTGTAGGACATCTGATGGACACCAGCCACCAGCTGACGGCGTACCTAAGAGTCACTTGTATTTGCTTCCCAGCCTATTGATGTCCACTGTGTTTGTTACTGAAATTATGAAATTTAATTCCATGCTACACGGACTAATAAAACGTGTGCAAAAGAGCGAGCTTTAGGTCTTCGGAACCTAAGCTCACTGCTTTGGCAAGTCTTACAACTGAGTCACTTGCAAAAATGGCAGCCTAAAACCACGGACAGGATGACTGTAGAGGTGTAAGGGGGAGTGAGGTAGAGGACAGAAGTGAATTCCGCACAGAGACTGGCTCCCCAGGCCCCGAAGCGCTCACTGTACTTTGAAAGAATCTGAAACTGACAATCAGAAGCCATTGAATTCGGGCTACGACTTCAAGGAATCCCAACCAGGGCTCACACGGAAAGCCAAGGCCTCAGCTCTGCGACAAAATACTGGCAAATTAAGGTTAAATAGAATGTTTAAGGCACACGTGTGGCACTTCGGGTGAGTCACCGCTTCGGCATTTTCCATAAACCATCGAACCGCTTCACCCGGGGACCCGCTCTAAAATCCTCGCAGGGGTCAAGTGGTTTAGGCCACAGCTTTTGCTGGAGCAAAAAATATACTAATTAATTATTTCCTGTTGGTCGCAGACATAGCTCAGGGCTACTGGGCTGTGAGGGTTATTTAAAATTTCAGTTTGCAGCTGGACTTCAAGGGAGCTCTCTCCAAGACCTGAGGTTGGGCTCGATGTCAGATCTTTGCACTCACAGGGAGGGAGGCTAGAACAATCTGGAAATACTTCCAGCGCAGCTGTTCATCAGGAGACCCTTAGTGCGTCTGGATTTCTAAGCAAACTTCTAGAACCAGACCCGTAGGTATGCCTGTCTGGCTCCTCAGGGGGCTTCCTTCTGAGTCTGGCCTCTGAAGATGATGGGGGCCCCCGTGCGTGGGGAGGGAAAAGGTTCCTGGAGCCGCCAGCTCTAGGGAGAAGAGGGCAGAGGAAGCCAAAGCTGGAAGCACCACAGCTCGCTCCACCAGGCTCCCTGGAGGGGGGGCCAATATTCCCGTTGGCGGGCACGACATGGTGCCAGCATTCAACCCGGCTCCAGTAAGTCCTGTGACGCTGCCTTCACGGACACAAATAGTGTTTAAACAATTAGGGAACTGTTTTCTCCCTATTTTTCAAGCATAACATTACCCTCTCCTTTCTTTTTTCTAAATTACACCCCTTTAGATCTGTAAGAGCCCAGAGAAATAACTTCCTCACATCCTTTTATTCTGATGTAAAGGGAGACAAGAAGCGAGAAAAGGATTTACCTAAGACCACAGAGCACATTGCTGCGATTACTGGGGCCCACACACGGCCTCGGCCTGCCCTGTTTTTCCTCGGTTTCCCCACCCTGGGGACCTGCTGCACCAGCACCAGCAGCACCCCCTGGGGAACTTGCTAGACCTGCAGAATCCCCGCTTCCCTCCAGGCCCACTGCGGGACAAACTGCTTTTTTAACAAAATCAAAGAGGGTTTATCTGCACGTTAAGTTAAAAACTGCTCTCGGAACCAGTCGCTGGCAATGCTGTTTTGTGAAATGACTTTAAATTCACGACCCTCACAAGAACTTCCTTAACCACAAAGTGGATGAAAATCAGGAGTTATTTTGCTGTCTCTGATCATTTCATATGGAATTTGCATTTAAAACGACAACTAATGAAACAGAAGCAGCGTTTCTCTCTGGACACGTGAGCCGTGTCAGAGCAGGGTCGATATTGCCCAGATGCCTCTATTGTAAGTTATTACACTGAATCCGAGCAGTTGCTAAGGTCGTCAGGGCTGTGAATAAGGTAACAGTAAGGGTTCTGGGGGCGCCTGGCTGGCTCAGTCCCTAGAGCATGGAACTCCTGAGCTCAGGGTCCTGGGTTTGAGCCCCACCTTGCGCCCAGAGATTACTTTAAAAAAAAAAATTAAAATTAAAATTCTGTTAAGCAACAGGAGTTCCCAACAGAAAAAACACAGTAAAGCTGGGAATGGCTGTGCGCATGCGCACAGGTGCGCACTGGCCAAGTGCGGAGCCCTGCAGCCAGGGGAGTAAGTCGTCTTGCCCCGTTCACTTAGGTCACGCACTGCGTACAAATGAAACATCAACAGTTTCCCATTGGGCAAAAACCACCAAAGTTACTGAGTAGTCAAACACACTGCAAACATCAACTGGCTCGTTGCATTTACAAGAACTGTCCAGAAGAGGCAAATCCCTAGACATAGAAAGTAGATTAGCGGTTGGGGTGGGGGGATGGGAGGGATAGGATGGAGTGGGACTTCCAACGGGCTCAGGGTTTCCTTTTAAGGGAGTGACACCCTTAGTGGTGGTGGCGGTACAACTTGAAACACACTCAAAATCACAGACTTTGTACACTTGAATGTGCAAACTGTGTGGTTTGTCGATTATATCTCAACAAAGCCCTAAAAAACCCACAACTCCTTCAACGAGAAGGGTTTCAGAGACACTGAAAGGTCAAAGCGCATGTACCCACTCCTGCTCAGGAATTTTTCATCTTAAAGATGTTGAATACCTTAAAATTTGAGTCCAAAGGGGACATTATTTCCATAAACCTCACCCTTTTTACCAGTAAGTGAACTAACACCAGGTTAAGGAAGTGACTTGCGTAAGAACCAAAGTCCCAACTCAGTGCACCAATGGTGAGAATTTTCCCAACATTAAATCATTTCAATTAAAACATTCATAAGCGTATGCTGGGTAATTAAATACATCTGGAAAAATAAAACCAGTTCGTGGCCTTGTGGTGTATTTACGAAGAATCTGCCAAGGGAAATCAGTACGTTTCCTTTTGGCATGAAGGGCATCTTTTTTTTTTTTTTATGTAAAAACTAAAAACTAAAACCAAGGATACTGCCAGAACCAGTAAGGTATGCACAAATTACCATAAATTGGCAACTGAAGTGTAGAACCAACAATTGTCCCAGACACAAAGTACTTCCTTGAGAACAGGCCTCTGGTTGGCTATTTGCTTCATGAGAACCTCCGCACACCTTCATCTAACCTCCACACCTATTTAAACACTAAAGCCTGCCCCCAGTGAGGCCCAGGGTCCTGTGACAGCCATCCTCAAGAAGGTGCCCATGTGGTAACTGGACGCTCCATTTCTAACTGGTACAAATCCTAATGCCTAGCATTAATGAACCAGAAATCACTTTATTTCAGGAAAACCAGTTAATGCTTTCCTGAGCATTATACTTCTCTAACTTCACCATCTTTGTGCCAAGCATTGCCAAAATCATTCCATGCTCAGCGGCAGCCATCTGATTTTTGTGTCTGAACCCCACTTAAAAGGGAGCATTAAAAACGGGGCGGGGGGGGAGCCTTGAGGGGTGCCTGGCTAGCTCAGTTGGTGGAGCAGGGGACTCTTGATCTCGGGGTTGTGAGTTCCAGACCCACCTTGGGTGTAGAGATTACTTAAAAATAAAATCTTAAAAAATAATAATAATAAAAGGGAGCATTGAGTGATGAGACTACAGGTCATGCAATTCTGTCCCTTCTAGAAGGATTTTATCCTAGCTCTCCCCTAACTTTCTGGTAAGAAATTTTCTTTGCGGATTCGGGGGCCTTGTTTCCTTTCACATTTTGATCATCTAGTAAATTAAGAAAGAATTAATTGTACAATTCTTTGCTCTTCCCTTTAAATTCAACATAAGCTCTCCCTGCTGTCCCTCACCAAAATGACAATACGCACAAAATTACACCCCCTCACTTACTTACACACACACACACACACACACACACACACACACACACACACACTCTCTCTCTCTCTCTCTCTCTCTCTCTCTCTCTCTCTCTCTTTCTCTCTCTCTCTCAACAGCAGACGGATGCAGCCTGGGTAAGAGGCCAGGAGTGGGGATGGGGGACGGGCAGCGATTCCCAAGCCCTGACCACGAGCCCGCAATGGTTAAACCCACGGCGTTCCTCATTAGGAATGCTTCGGCGTGGCTCCTCAGTCTGTGGCTTTTGTGGCTGCAGTGTGGCTGCCACAGAGAAGGATTAACAAGCAGGGAGAGAACCCTCTCCCAATCACCGCTCGCAGACATTTCCAGGGGTGCGGCGGAATTGGGTTGTTTGCCACGGCATTCCCGAGTTCCCATTCCGATGGGGTCCCCGTGTAACGACATGTTGCTGACGGCAGCATTTCGGGGTGTTAGGAGGGGACGGAAAGAATCCCGCGGCCGCCTAGCATTCGCCCCGGGCCAGGCTGGAGCTTTTCAGTCTCTAGAACTGGGCTTTCACCGTTGCTCGTCGGTCCCCCCAACCGCACTCGAATTCGCGTGGCAAACCGTCTCCACCTGCGCCCGGGTCCGCATTTTGATAGTTGCCACGGGGGACAAAGAAAAGAGGCTGACCCTCTGACCCATGCTGTCCCTCTCCCCTCCCCCGCCGCCTGGTTTCAAGGGTCCTGGCTCCAGAAAGGGCTCTCGGAAGACCCCAGCCTTGGGGAACCCGGCGTTTGTTTCGTTTGGGGGGAAAAGGCAGGAAGCCCACGGCAGGGTGGGACAGGACCGGACCGGGAGCGGAGAGCTCGGGCGACAGGGAGAGCGTCCCGGGAAATGAGAAAGAGACTCCTCTCTCCCCAGCCTTAAATAAAGCCGCCCGGGACGCCCCGTCTGCTCGCTCCGCAGCCCCTCCCGGGAGACCGGCTCTCGCCCTTCCGCGAGCCGCACGCCGGAGGTTGCTGGGGGGCGGGCGGGGGGGGCAGGGGGCGGCGGGGACCGGGACGCGCACCTGGGCGTCCGCGACACCTGAGACGCGCCCCTCCCACCTCCGGCCTCCGGGCGCGGAGGTGGCCCGGGAGCCCCACCTGAGAGGGGGTGGGGTGGGGCGGGGCGGGGGCCCGGGCCGTGGCCGTGGCGCGGGGCCAACGCGCTCGCTTACCCATGGCTGGAGACTGGCGGGAGGGGCGCGGGCTCTGGGCGCGCGGGCTCCCCGGGGACGGGCAGAGCCGGTGGCACAAGTTTGCAGGTCTGGCGGGCACGTGCGCGGGCCGGGCTCGGGCGGGCTGCTGCGCTGCTGGGCTGGCGGCTGGCGGCTGGCTCCTGGCTCCGGGGCCGGGGTGGGAGCGCCGCGCGGCTCCGCCTGCACTGGGGGCCGGCCGCGCCGAGAGGGGCCCTGACGTCAGCGCCGGGGGCTTTGTGCGCCCTCAGCGAGGGCCCGAACCCGGCAGCGGGCGCGCCAGGGTGGCCGGCAGTGCTGGCGGCTTCCTCTGGGACCCCCCAAGCGGGCGGGCGCGGGAACGCGAGAAGCTGGGGTGGGGGTGGGGTTCGGAGCGGGGGGAGTGACGGATCTGGCGGGCGCGGACCCGCGTCCCAGAAACGAACTGTTTAACAGCTAGAAGGGGCTTTGCAATCCTAGTCTTCACCCATTGCGCAGATGAAGAAACTGAGGCCTGTGCACCGACCCAAGGACGGCCAGTGATTGGCAGTTGCCCGGTCAGTAGTCCCGGATCCTGTATGAGCTGCAGGTGATTACTTAACTCTGTGGGGCTCAGCCCTGTTTGCACATTACAAGCAGCCGGGGAGCTTTGAAAACCTGGTTGCAGGTTTTCCAGGTGATTCCAGTGTGCATCCAACGTGGCCAGCAGTGACTTGAGCTACTTGTGGGCAACAGTGATGTGGGAAGGCACGGGCGGCACCCTCCAGTCTGGGGTGGTGAGAGGTTTAGTGGTGCCCTTAATCGGCCATCTTGGTCCCTGGAAGGCCACCCCTGTCGGGCTCTGGGAGACTCTGCAGAGTCGCCCCCGTCCCCGCTTCTCCCACCGCTCAGGCCTTGCACGGGAGCCTGGAAGTGAATTAATGGTTTTACAGTGGCCGGGGTTTTAATTCCCTCTGTTGCCTTAGCGAATAATTTTCCTGTCTCCAAAGGTGTTAGAAAAGCTCTGAGACCCTTAGCCATTTGTCCACAGCTGATACTTTTTGAGACATTTGTGAGATCGAGATTCCCCGCCCCCCAACACACATAGTTTATGTTGTGTTTCGTCGTTTTGAAAATACATCGTATTACTTGAACAGAGCGTCACGTAAACTGTAACAGTCCATAGTTAACACCTAAGCGACATTTAACCCCAGAGAGAGAACCTTTAGGATTGAGAAGGGGCGGAGGGAGCAAACATCTCATCTATTGAAATTTATTGTATTAGGAAAGATTTCCTCAAGGCAGAGCTCTAGAAAACCTAATAATTATTTTTGCATAAAGGGGGAGAGATTTGTGCGAAGGAGATCACTGGCTCATCTTCACAATCCCAGGGGAAGAGTTAGTCCTAACCAATCTTTACACATTAATAAAACAGGGAGCTCGTAGGTTTAACTTTTTGTTCCCAGGTTACAGGAAAGTCATCGCAAGGATGCGGGAATCCCCCCCGCATCTATGGTGCCGGGGACAGGAGGGGACATGGCTTGCAAAGGCCGGAGCCAAAGGCCGGAGAGAGAGAGATCACAAGCAGGCAGAGAGGCAGGCAGATACAGAGGAAGGGAAGCAGGCTCCCTGCTGAGCAGAGAGCCCGATGTGGGGCTCGATCCCAGGACCCCTGGACCATGACCTGAGCCGAAGGCAGAGGCTTAACCCACTGAGCCACTCAGGTGCCCCATCGGGCATGACATTCTGAAATCATTTCGGCAAGCTCTGACCTCAGTCTGCCACTCTGGGACCAAAACTTCTAAGGTTTTGTGCACCAAGATGAAAGTCAACCCTTTGGTCCACTTTCCGTCATTCCCTAGAAGGCTTGGATTTTTTTTTTTTTTTAACCAAAGAAAAGAAATAACAGCTGTCCAAATATTAGAGCCACAAGGGCGTGCTGTGATAAAAAACCGAGTTACAGAAGTTGTGTACACAATGTCGAAGGAAAGCCACATTTTCATAGAAATTTTTACTCTCTTTGGAAATGTCACGGACTTATTTCAACAAGTAATTGTCCCTAACACCCTTAAGAAGAAGGAGAAAAAAGAAGAAAAAAAAACCAACCCCAGCAGTTGGGAAATTAGCAAGACCACTACAGACAGGGTACAGAAGATGGCTAATAAGCATATTTGACTATTGTTCAAAGAAATGCTAATTTAAAATAAAAATAACATAAAATAGTTATATTAAATAATAAATAAATAATTATAATAAAATATATATTTATAAAATATGACTATTAAAAATAAATCATAAATAAATTTTCTCAAGTAACAAAAACCTTCAAAAAATAAAGCAAGATTTGGGGCACCTGGCTGGCTCAGTGGCTAGAACACATGACTCTTGATCTTGGGGATTTTTAAGTTCAAGCCCCCCATTGGGTGTAGAGATGACTTAAAAATAAGATATCTAAAAATATTTTTAAAAAAGCAAGACTACTTTGCAGGTGGGCAAGTACGTTGGTAGAGCCTTTCTGGAAAGTTATTTGGCAATACCTATCAAGAGACATAAAAATATTCATAACCTCTGACTTAATAAGCCGGCTTCTGGGATTTTGTCCTAAGTAAATAATGACTGTTTCAGTCAAAATTACTGTAAAAAGATGTTTATCTCAGAGCAAGATGTGAGAGGAAACATAAACCAAGGTTCCATAAAAGGGGGAGAAGTTACATAAATTATTGTTGCTCTAGTTTAGTGGCTCTGAGCCGTGGACGGTTTTCCCCCGGGGAGACATTTGGCAATCCCTGGAGATAGTTTTAGTTGTCCCATCTGGGGAGGGGTTGCTACTGGTTCCTGGTTACTGGACATCAGGGATGCTGCTGAACATCGTGTCGTAATTCACAGAACAACCCCCACCACAACGAACAACCATCGAGCCCCAAACGTCCATCATGCTGAGGTTGAGAAACCCTGATCTGTATGCTAATACGTTATGCAGCCTTGCTGGCAAAGAATTATGTGGGAAAATGCTCGGATATTTTGTTGTCATTTTTTAAAGCAGAATAAAAAGCTACATGTACAATATAATCCTTGTCATGTGTGTATGTACATATGTGTATTTTAGAAGACTGAGAAGACGGGACGCCTGGGTGGCTCAATTGGTTGAGTGACCGATGGGGTTTCAGCTCAGGTCGTGATCTGGCAGGTCATGGGGTTGAGCTCTGTGTCTGGGCTCCAAGCCCAGTGGGGAGTCTGCTTGATGATTCTTTCCCTCTCTCTCTTTTTCTCTCTCTCTCTCAAAAATAAATAAAATAAGGGCACCTGGGTGGCTCAGTCGGTGAAGCATCTGCCTTCGGCTCAGGTCATGATCCCAGGGTCCTGGGATCCAGCCCGATATCCGGCTCCCTGATCGGCGGGGGGTCTGCTTCTTCCTCTCCCTCTGCCTGCTGCTATTTCTGCTTGTGCTCTCTGTCAAATAAATAAATGAAACCTTTTTTAAAATTTTTAAAAAATAAATATTTTTTTAAAGATTTTTTATTCATTTGAGACAGAGGGAGAGTGAGCATGAGCTGGGCAGAGGGGCAAAGGGAGAAGGAGAAGCAGACTCCCCGCTGAGCAGAGAGCCCAGTGTGGGGCTCAATCCCAGGACCCCAGGATCATGACATGAGCCGAAGACAGGCGCTTCACCGACTGACCCACCCAGGCGCCCCAATAAATAAATCTTTTTAAAAAATAATATCGAAAAGAAAATGCACTAGTAGAGACTATTACTTAATTTACCAAACATAAATTGGCTCTCTGCCCACACAGCTGGACTACATTTCCCAGACTTCTTAGCAGTTAGGTGGGGCTAAGTGATTGAGTTCTAGCCAATGAGGTCAGAAGTACTGTCCACCACTTCCAGGCCTTACCCATAAAATCTCCAACTTGAATGCTTATACTTGCTCAGAGGCTCACACATCCCTGCCCCACTGACAACAGGGAGCTGACCTGGGCACTCACAGGAGCCAAAAATAAACTATTGTTATGTTTAAGCCATTATGTGTTTGGGGGCTTATTTGTTATAGCCGAGGTCCTACCCTTATTAATATATCAATATAGTAACACATATCAAAATATGAACAGGGTTTATCTCTGGGATTAGTGGAGTTTTTAGTTTTTTGTTGTTTTTTTTTTTAAAGATTTTATTTATTTATTTGTCAGAGAGAGAGAGGGAGAGAGAGCGAGCACAGGCAGACAGAATGGCAGGCAGAGGGAGAAGCAGGCTCCCTGACGAGCAAGGAGCCCGATGTGGGACTCGATCCCAGGACGCTGGGACCATGACCTGAGCCGAAGGCAGCTGCTTAACCAACTGAGCCACCCAGGCGTCCCTTTAGTTTTATTTTTATACCCTTTTGTGTTTTCCCAAACTTCTACAGCGAGCAAGAATTACTTTAAGACTCGGGACAAAATATATAGTTGTATCTTACTCCACAGTAGAGATGGTCTCCTAATTATTTAATTTTAAACTATAAGTGAAATCCCATTTCCAACTGATTTTATACAATTTGACTGGTTTTACTGATGCTCAATGCCTCGTCGAGGAGTCCAAGTTCATTGTAAAATGTAAGGACATAATTTGTCTGCTCCAGTCTTTTTAGGGTGTTTAATCTTGTGTGCCCCCACACTCCTTTCTGTTTCATAATTACTTATGAGTTTTGTCCATGGGGCAAAAATCTCCTTATGGGTGGAATCTTGGCTTGATGTTTGATTCTTAAAGTCTCTCTGCTTCTTGCTTCCTAGAGCTACTTTCCTGACACATCAGGCACAATTTCTAATTTTTTTCAAAAGATTTTTTTTGTTTGAGAGAGAGAGCATAAGTAGGGAGGATCCCAGGACCCTGGGATCACGACCTGAGCCAAAGGCAGATGCTTAACTGACTGAGCCACCCAGGAGCCCCCATCAGGCACAATTTCAACCCTGTACAGCTTCTCCCCTGTTCCTCAGAAAGATGGCTGCTTTCTTGAACCAATGGGAAGTCCATGAATTGGTCTTCAACTTTACAGTCACCTTATGGACAGAACAAAACATGGAGCTCTGTTTGCAGAACTAAATGAAAATGTTAGCAAACTCTGACATGTTTGAATATGCCAGTGAAAGCACAGACAACACAAAGGGGAACGTGAAAGAATATGAATGAAAAAGCAACACCAATAATGCTCCCAGCTGCTCAAGTGAGGGTCGAAAGATACTGTCAAAGTTTGATGGAAAAAGAAATAGAGCTTTGAGAGGAGGGATGATGTAAGGGACATAAGTCCTCATGTTTCATGTCAAGGAGCCAGTAGATATTATCGAAAGTTGGTGAAGAGAGAATTAAGCGTATTACCAAGATTAGAGCCACTGTTACGACCTTATCAGATCTAATGTCATTTATTAACAAATATTTATAATGCCCCTTTGGCTCCCCACAAATGAAATCCAAATTAAAGAACAGATCAGTATAACTCCTAAGATGCCAGCCAATTGAGGTATGTTGGACTGGGCATTCGAATACCAACAGTGGCCTTGCCATCAGTGCCGTGATGTTCCAAAATGGTGAACAACTTGGTAAGTTTCCAAGCAAGACAAAGCGCTGTCTTCCCTCAATTTCTCCAGTAACTGCATTCTTGAAAAAAAAAATAAAAATAAAAATCCGCGTTGCTTAAAACCACCGCAAAATATCCTGTGTAAATTTATATGTAAGCGGGACTTATTTTTTAGGGGGCAGACCCTAGAAGCAGATTTTTCATCTACGTAAATGTCCAGAGGACATTAAAAACATTGGTCAGGAATTGGGGACATGTCTTCATTGTGCAAGACTCTCCTGTGCACTGCAGAAGGCCCGTCACCCCGTCCTGGGCCCGCTAAATGCCACTGGTGTCCCCATGAAAACCCAAACTGCCCATACGAACAGCCAAAATACCTCATCTGGATCGTGGAAGTACTTCCAGGGAAACTCCAACAAGAGATAGTTCGAAGGGATTGCCCCCAGTTGGGAGAGGAGGGATAGGAGACCTTTTCACCAAGTGCTACCATTCTATGTCATTGTTTTCACATGTATGTGCTATGACAGCTGGATGTACTTAAATAAAGCACCCATGCACGTCGGGTGCACGTCAGCTCTATGCCTTCTGGGCTCCTGAGACCTTATTTCCAGACATAACCCATCCGTAAAATGGGTACAATCACAGTCCCCGCCTCACATGGTTGTTACAAGAAACTGGGTCTGGAGATGTGAGGTCAAGTGACCCGGGTCACACCCTGACCACATGGCAAAGGCAGATTTAGCTTTGAGCCCAGCGCTATCCAAATCCAAGCTCTGTCCACTCTGCCACGGCACCAGCCATAGAAAGTGTTTCCAGATCATAAGATAGCAGGTCTGGGAACCAGGAATGAGGTCAAACCCCAGGGGCCAGTCTCCAGCGTCCTCTTCCGGAGTCCACCTCACGTTCAGCTGCGGCTTCAAGAAGGAGAAATGGCCACATCCTGCCCAGGGTGTGTCCCAGAGTGGCAGGCTGCCTGTGAGGAGGACACAGGTAAGAGAGAACCCGGACATCCCAGGGGGCCCGGGATTTGCAAGCTGGCTAAAAAGCCCATCCTGCCTTGAAAACACAGCTCATTTGTTGCTGTATTTTTGTGAGGCAGAGCCATCGGCAAGTGATCTTCCTTTGCTTTGTCCTGAGCATTTCAATCCGTAAGTCTGGGTTCTGTCCACCTCCGATGCTTGTGTCTTTCCTGGGACACTCTACTTTCGGACTATGGCAGAGTTGGCCACATCCGGGAATCCAGACCAGAGTTCACAGAGGGGATCGGGAACTCGCAGGAATACCAAAGAATATAGCTTATCTGACAGTGGGTCTTGGGTTTTGCAGATGAGATTTAAAATTGAACCATGTGAGGAGCTCAAAATTATTTCATTAGCCCTTAATTTTCATTTGCTGACAATGATTTCTCTTACTCTTCCCACGCTTCCTGCATGCCTGGTAACAGTGAATTTGGAAGCCTCTTAGAAAAAAACAGTGTGACTTTGGGCTAGAATTTTTCTCTCACCCCTTCCAAGTGATACTTGAAAATGTTTCACAGAAATCTCGGAGTTAAAGGGAATTTTATAATTCAGTCTGACTAATCCTCCACATTCAGGAATCTCTCGTGTACTATCTGTGGCTGTCAGCCATTCAGGTATATTTGACTGCCTCTCAGGACAGGAAGCTCACTACTGTAATTTCTCAACAAATGTGATTAAAATGTTTCCATCCCAAAGCAGAAGACATGAATGGACATTTCTGCAAGGAAGACATCGAAATGGCCAACAGACACATGAAAAAGTGCTCCACATCACTCAGCATCAGGGAAATACAAATCAAAACCACAGTGAGACACCACGTCACAGCAGTCAGAATGGCTAATAAAATTAACCAGTCAGGAAACAACAGATGTTGGTGAGGATATGGAGAAAGGGGAACCTTCCTGCACTGTTGGTGGGAATGCAAGCTGGTGCGGCCACTCTGGAAAACAGCATGGAGGTTCCTCAAAAAGTTGAAAATAAAGCTACCCTATGACCCAGCAATCGCACTACTGGGTATTTACCCTAAAGATACAAACATATTGATACGAAGGCACATGTGCACCCGAATGTTAACAGCAGCAATGTCCACAATAGCTGAACTATGCAAAGATCCTAGATGTCCATCAACAGATGAATGGATAAAGAAGATGTGGTGTATATATAGACAACGGCATACTATGCAGCCATCAAAAGAAATGAAATCTTGCCATCTGCAATGACGTGGATGGAACTAGAAGGTATTACGCTAAGTGAAATAAGTCAGTCAGAGAAAGATAATTATCATATGATCTCTCTGATATAAGGAATTTGAGAGGCAGGACAGGGGGTTGTCGGGGGTAGGGGGGAAAAATGAAACAAGACAAAACCAGAGAGAGAGAGACAAACCATAAGAGGCTCTTTTTTTTTTTTTTTAAAGATTTTATTTATTTCACAAACAGAGATCACAAGTAGGCAGAGAGGTAGGCAGAGAGAGGAGGAAGCAGGCTCCCTGCCTAGCAGAGAGCCAGAAGCGGGGCTCGATCCCAGGACCCTGAGATCATGACATGAGCCAAAGGCAGAGGCTTAACCCACTGAGCCACCCAGGCGCCCACCATAAGAGACTCTTAACCTCAGGAAACAAACAGGGTTGCTGAGGGGTGGGGGGAGGGATGGGGTGTCTGAGTGATGGACACTGGCGAGGGTATGTGCTATGGTGAGCGCTATGAATTGTGTAAGACTGATGACTCACAGACTTGTACCCTTGGGGGAAATAATGCATTATATGTTAATTTCCAAAAAAAAAAAAAAAAGTTTTCCATCCCAAACTACTGTGTGCCTCCCAGCCTCCACTGTCCATCCCTGAGGGAGGCTCCTTTTATTCCAAGCTAGGTCAAGCTCCTTTAACTGTTCTTCCTTCCGAAAGTTGTCAAATTCTCCCGGCCTCCTGGTTGTTCTATCGCTGACGTTCTGTCATTTTGTGAGGTTCTTCTTCAAGTAGGGGGCTGTGATTAAGATGTAAATCTCCAGCTGGTTAGGTTGGAACTCTTTCTTCAGTTGAGTTGGAAACACTTGAAGTAGTAAGTATTCTTTGGTTTGTTTTCATTGAGGTAAAATACATACAACATAAAATTAACCGTTTTAAAGTGTAGAATTCAATGACATTGAGTACATTGGGGTGTGGGGCAAACATCAACCTTGTTTAGTTCCAAAACATTGTCACCAGCCCAAAGGGAGGCTATCCCGTTCCTCCTCCCCCAGCCCCAGGCAAACACTCAGCTACTTTGTGTCTCTAGGGATTTGCCTATTCTGGATGTTTTCTTATAAATGGAATCATACAACAGATGACCTTTGTGTCTTGGCTTCTTTTGCTCAGCGTAATGTTGTAGTAGGTACCAGCATTTCGTTCCCTTTTCTAATGCTGAATAACATTCCATTGTGTGGCTAGACTACCATCTGTTTATCCACTCACCCATGGGACATTTGAATGGTTTCCTCCTTTTGGCTACTGTGAATTATACTTCTACGAACATTGGTGTAAAAGTAATCTGTTCTAGTCCTTGCTTTATATCCTCCTGGGTATATACACCTAGTGGAATTTGCTGGGTCATGAGGCGATTTTTTTTTTTTTAAAGATTTTATTTATTTATTTGAGAGAGAGAGATCACAAGTAGGCAGAGAGGCAGGCCAGGTTGGGGGGAGCAGGCTCCCTGATGAGCAGAGAGCCCAATGCGGGGCTTGATCCCAGGACCCTGAGACCATGCCCTGAGCCAGAGGCAAAGGCATAACCTACCGAGCCACCCAGGCGCCCCATGAAGCGATTTTCTGTTTAACTTTCTGAAGAGCCGAGAAAGCAGCTGCACCATTCCCTATGTTAGTGTCTGAGGGTTCCAATTTCGCCACATTCTCGCCAATACTTATTTTCCATATTTTAAAATCAGAGTTGTCCTAGTGGGTGTAGGATAATCTTTTTTTTTTTTTTTTAAAGTAGGCTCCATGCTCAGCACAGAGCCAAGGTGGAACTCGAACCCAAGAACCCGAGATCAGGACCTGAGCTGAGATCAAGAGTCAGACGTTCAACTGACTGAACCACCCAGGTGCCCCTGTAATCTATTTTTTTTTTTTAAGATTTTATCTATTTGACAGAGAGATCAGAAGTAGGCAGAGAGGCAGGCGGCGGTGGGGGGGGGGGAAGCAGGCTCCCTGCTGAGCAGAGAGTCCGATGCGGGGCTCAATCCCAGGGCCCTGAGATTATGACCTGAGCTGAAGACAGAGGCTTAACCCACCGAGCCACCCAGGCGCCCCTGTAATCTATTTTTTTTAAAGATTTTTTTATTCATTTGAGAGAGGAAGAGTACAAGTGGGGACAAGGACAGAGGGAGTGGGAGAAGCAGACTCCCCATTGAGCATGGATTGCCATTCAGACTGGGGGGATCATGACCTCAGCTGAAGTCAGACGCTTAACTGACTGAGTCACCCAGGTGCCCCCCTGTTAATCTATTTTTTAAGACCCCTTGACATGGCCTCCAAGGCACTGCCTAGACCCACCTTAACCTCCCCCTGCCTGCCCCCCTTCTCTATGCTCTTGCCCTTGCTCCTCTCACGGGCCCACCTGCCCAGTGCAGGACCTTTGCACATGCCCTTCTTGCTGCCTCTTTGCCTGGCTGGAGCCCACACATCATTTGGCCCAAAACCCGAGCATCATTACCCCAGGGAATCCCTCTTTGGCTTCCCTACTAAGTCAGTGAGTGCCCCAGCTGACAGTCTCCTGGCACCAACCACCTCCCCTTCCTAGGATCCGCCTCAGTTGGAATTTTACTTCCGATTATGTGAATAGATAATGTAGATTTTTCTCCTCCATTGAGCCATAACTATAGTGGGAATAAACTAAAATGCACTGACGAAGAAGGAGCCGATATTTGAGGAACCTTGTGAGATTTTGAACTTGTGCCTAACTAAAATCTGGATGTCTTTTGAACATAAAGTTTCTAAATTCCTGTACCATCTCCTCCTTCCAGGACTCTAGTCCTATCATAATAGACTTCTGTCACTCCTGCATCATCATTCTGCTGAAACTGTTCTTCTCAAGGACACAAATGATCATCACGTGGTCAGATGGGACTCTTGCAGTGGGAGAAACGTGTTCTAGAAACATGTTCTTATCTCAGCTTCTATGAAGCCACACATTTCTGGTTTTCCTTTTACTTCACTGGATGCAGCTTCTCGGTCTCCTTTGCTACTACTTAGAATGATCTTGTCAATGACTATGTTTATTTCTCCTTGTCAGGTTCACCCCTTCACCCCAGCATCCAATCTCCAGGTGGGTGGGAAGTTTGTTTGTCTTCACTGCTGTAACCTCCATGCACAGAATGTATCAGATGCTCATGTTACTGTTGAATAAATGAGTATCTTCATTTGAATTTATATAATTTCGAAACGAAGGCTCTGTAAAATTTCTTGTTTGTATAAAAAGTATCACGACGTCTTAGAAGTATCATTCTGAGTTTTGATTCTTCTACCTAAAATACTAGCTACCCCTCCAACTTTTGGTGAACAGGCCTTCTGAATTTCCATCCATCTTGTGCATAAAAATATTGATTTTGACAATCTTTCTTCCTTCTGGTTGACCTCAACGTATTGATCAGCATTCTTCGAGCATGACTTTTTTTCAGCCAGCTCAGGAATCCACAATCGTGTTGACACCCAGCACACATCTCTGTATGTTGTCCACAAGGAAATAACTTGTGTTGTGGAAAATGACCATCGTGTGTTTAGCACACACAGAGTTCTGGGTGGATTCAGCTGTTCAGCTGGGACAGGCACCTGTTAACAGGATGATTTCCAAAATGCACTGTGAACAAGGTCCATTTAAAACTCAGAAAGAGGAACAGATGCAAGAATTACACAGCCCCTGCATATTTCCATGGCCAGAAACTGCCTCATGGAGAATGAACCTGTTCTCGTACCGGATTGAAACCAAGGTCAAGGAGCACTGGCGGTGCCCCAGTTTCTGTTGCTCTGATGAGGCCACGTGATATGGTTTCAGGACCCTCCTTCCCTCTGCTTCAACTGTTCTCCCATCTAGAAACTTTATCCAGCAAAGTAATGAAGTTGGGGGTGTATGTGGGGAGCGGGGGCAGAAGACTGCTGTACCTTAATATATGCTGTTCCCTCTGATCATCTCTTTCCTTTAAAAATGCTCGGAGATCCTCCTTGTCACTCTACCATACATCTGTAGATGCACACTACATACACATACATATATCAGTGGATTCATGAAACAGAGGTAGGCAGGATTTGCATTATCAAAATTTTGCCAAATCATTCAGACAGGAGTGGTGTAGTGCCTGAGCGTGGCTGTGAGACTCGTGGATGATCAGAACTAGAACTTGTTGACTGAGGCCACAATGACTCCTTGTCAATTTCCCTTCCCGCCTGCCAATATTAGAAGTGTGTTGCTGAGACTAGGCCACCTGCTGTTTTCTTTTGGGCAAGTGGCCTAAGCCCTTTGAACTTGTTTCCTCCTGCTTGAGAGGCAGAGAAGGATGCTACTGGCCCTTGCTACCTCATGAGATTTTGAGGAGACTCTTAAGAGTATTTGAAAACACGTGGTTTAAGGTAAAGCCCTGCCTTCAGTCTTGCTATTTTTGTTGTTATTGCCAAGATCTGCCAAACCGATGTCTCTTTCTCTCTCCTTCCCTTTATTTAAGATGGAGACTCCTGCTTCAATCCAGTTTCCTGGTGTATCTTGACATGATATGAAGGGTCTGTGACCACACCTGCAAAGCCCGAGCTCAAGTCCAGGGATGGAAACTGACAGGCTTGCAATCCTGGACTGACCTTAAAGGAGGAGTAAGAGGTGTTCATTCCCAGCTTACCTGGAGACACGCCAAGGACCAGCTGGACTCTCCTCCCTGTGCTCCTCTGTGTCCTTAGTGCCTCACAGATGTTTGTTGAGTGAATGAATGAATGAATGAATGAGTATCAAGAGCAGACAGACCTGGGATCAAACCTCAGCTTGAGCCCTACTAGCTAAGCCTCAGTTTCCCATGCCACAAACTGAAGACAATAGACTTGCAGCGTTGGTAAAAGGATTTCAATAATAGCTACTCAGTATTTTTCTCTTTCCCCCATTCAATTTACCCTCAGTGCCCCTTTCATAATGGTTATCAGCTTTACCTTTGATTCCTTTCAATTTTGCTCCTTTTTAAAGGCAGAGGCAGACTAGGAAGTGGATAGTTCTGCCTTCTCTCTGTCATCCCACCTGCTCCAAACCTTACTTCTATCCAGTCTTTGTCCCTCTTTTGTCTAGTCATGGATTAAAAAATATCCTTTGTACTTTGTGGGTCACAAATAAAAGCACAGCACACACAAGGATAAAATATTGCCAAATCAGCCCACCTACATAATGTCCTTTTTTCCCCGCATAAGGCAATCAAAAACCGTAATTCTAATTCTAAGAAATGGCACTTTTCTTTTGATTTCTTAGAGTGCAATTGAATTTGAGATAAAGAATCAAAATCCTTTAAGAGAATTACACTGAAGCTGCCTTCTATCTCCAAACAGGTCATGTTTTGGGAGCAATCTCCCAATATGTAAAATGAATAATGATTGCTTTAGAATAATCATAATTACATCCCGAAAAGGGAATTTTATCTCCATTAATTTTTTTCTTTGTACTGTCGAATGACTGATTCTGAAGCAATTATTTTTCACCACTGAATAGCACGCCCATTACCCTTCACCAGGGAACCTGTTTCCCTGCCACGTAGGCATTTGAAAACAGTGTTTTCGTGATTTTAACTTAATCAAGCAAAATGCTATTTCGGAAGCTGATCTGCCAATTGACCTTTGAGTGTGTGTCTTTGTATCACAGCGAAGGGCAGGGTGGGGGGGGGCACGTGGGCGTCCGGCACTGAAGGTACAGTTAATCCTCTCCCGGTTTGGGCTTCCACTTTCCTGCGGAGTTTTGCGTGGGTGGTGGGACCAGATTGGCCATCATGAAAAGCCAGGCTCCTTTTCTCTGCGGAACAGAGTCTCCCCTCACAGCAGCTGTGCGCGCGGGGGAGAGGAGGGGTTGCTTTGCGTGCCCTGGGTATGACTTGGCATCTTGGGTCTGTCTTCAGGGCTGGGTCCTCTGGGGCTGTGCCTCCCCACCTCCTCCCCACGCCTGTTGCTTTGTGTCTCGCCTCTCCACGGGCCCACTTGAGCCTGGCTCCCTCCTTGGAGAACTGTCACATCCTAGTAAGAAGGGCAAGTGGTGATGGGGTGCCAGTGGGGGCACTCTGTCTGTCCCAACAAAGCACACGCCGGATGGGGAGGTGTGACCCAGGGTTTTGCTCTAAGCATGGGCTTTGAAGTTAGAGGGGCTGGGCTCACTCCGGCCCTGGCTTCATAGAAGCTGTGGGACCAGAATCTGTTTGAGCAGCCGTTCTCCTCTGCAGAATGGGAGAAGAACCACACCTGTCTTATGGATTGATTTTTTAAGTTGGCCCCACGCCCAACACGGGCCCTGAGCTCAGACCCCGAGATCGAGAGTGGTGTGCTCTGCGGGCTGAGCCAGCCAGGCGCCCCTGGAATCACGCCTCTCTTGAAAGAATTGTTCTGAAGACTCCATGAATTAATACACTTAAAGAACATGGCGCAAGGCCGCGCTTGTGCTTGGCTTCTTCAGAAGGCGTTGTTTAGTGACTCCTTATAGTGTGTGTGTGTGACCCAGAAACACATTCCAGCTGGAGGGTGACTTCCAAGTTCCAAGCTTCCACCGAGCAGAGCGGCTTGGTCCCGGTCTTCCACCCCCGCCGCCGAGCATCTTTGGCGCGGCCGCCCTGCGCTTGTCTCCCTTGTCCCTCCTGCATCTTACTCATGATCACGGACTGTTCTCAATCTGGCTCTTCCTGATTTCCTTCTTCCTAGTCCTCCGCCTCCTCAGTATGGTTTTTGGGGGAGGCTTCCATTTCCTTTTCGGATTCCCAGTAGCGGCAGGCCAACAGTACACGTCGTGTGGCAGGTTTGCCCCTCTTAGGACATTCTCCATGCCCACCTGGCTGCCCAAACCGCTAGGACATCCTTCCCAGGCTTTTTCCAGGCCCAGGGCCAGGAGGGAGCATTTCTTCAGGTGTACTCTTCCCAGCCTTTCTGCTGCCTGGGGCTGAATGATGTCATGTGTCTCTTGGTCCTGAGGAGCAGGGGTCCGTGCTCTCTGCAAATGCCTTGTATGGGTCGCCAGTGGGCAAAGCCCTGGTGGCCAGACCACCTGTTTCGTGGTCGCTGGGGTTGACAGACTCCAGCCCAGTGAGTGAGCCCTCTGTGTGATGAGCTGATGAATGCCTTGGTGGAAGAGGGCCTCAGTATCTCTCTGCCACTGGCCTTCCCAACAAGGAGCTCCCACTCAGGGGGCCTCTCAGGTTTTATGTGTCTCTGAGTGTGACCGGAAGCCATTTGGTACAATCAGCTGGGGACGGTTGTGCAAAGACCAGCTCTTGACCTCTTGAATCAGAAGGTATCTGTCAGTGAATATGGATTATAACGAATTTTTTGGGCCACTGCTACTCAGAGAGTGGACCTGTACTCGCAGGATCAGTCTCACTTGGGAGTTTGTTAGAAATGCAAATCCACAGCCTCATCCCGATCTCTTGAATCAGATGCTTCAGGGGACCATCACCAACCCCCACCCCCCACCGCCCCAGGCTCTGGGTGATTCTGATGCCTGCTCCTGTTGGACTGGGTTAAAGCCGTGTGTTCCTTTCTTCTTCCTGCTGTGACAAATTACCACCAGGTTAGTGGCTTAAGACAACACAACTGTCTTCTCCTACAGTTCTAGAGTCCCAAAGTCTGAAATCAGTTTCGGTGAGATGAAGTCAAGGAGTCAGCAGGGCTATGTTCCTTCTAGAGGCTCCAGGGTAGGATCTGTTTCTTAGCCCATTTCAACTTTTCATGGCTACTTGTATATTTCTTGGCTCATTTCTCCATCTTCAAAGCATGTCTCTCCTTCTGACATTGTATCTCCTTCTCTGCCTCTCCCTCTCCTGCCTTCCTCTTAGAAGGATGCTTGTGATGACCCTGAGCCCACCAGGATGATCTCCCCTCTCAAGATACTTGACCCAATCACATCTGCAGAGCCCTTTTTGCCATATAAGGTACCAGTCACATGGTACCTGGGATTGGATATGGACATGTTTGGAAGGGAAACATTGTTCAGCCTTCCATGGGCAGTATCCAAGAGGGTCCTTGTCAATATATAACTGTGTTACCCAAAAGCCAGTGGACCAGTGTTTTATTGAGGCTCTGGACTGTGCTCATCCTTTAGTGTCTGCAGTTCCAAAGCTAAGTGAGTGGAATTCCTGATATAGTCCCTCGGAATGAGTGCTTGGGTGTTCTAAGCACTTCACAGAGATTGTCTTGATGATTTCTCAGGACAATCCTGTGAGCAGTAAGGGTGGTTAGATCGTCCCCAGACCTGCTGACTCAGAACTCACATTTTAACAAGAACTACTATTTCAGACAACCAGGGAAGACAAACAGTGCTACATCGTCTTGATTCTTTTCTACAAGGAAAAAACACCATCTTAATTCTTATGATGATTAAAATGTGCTAAATTATTCTATCCTAAAAGTAATGACACTCAGGATGCCTGTCTCCGTCAGTTAAGTGTCTGCCTTTGGCTCAGGTCATGATCCCAGGGTCCTGGGGTTGAGTCCCGCATCGGGCTCTCTGCTCAGCGGGGAGCCTGCTTCTCCCTCTGCCTGCTGCTCCCCCTGCTCATAATCTCTAACAACTAAATAAAAGTTTTTAAAAAAGCAATAAAGCTCATTATAGAAAAATGCTGAAAAGAAAAGAAAAATACCACCTGTTCTCCCAAGCCCCTAATGTAAGCACTATTTTTCTACGTGTACACGAATCTGCGTAGTGTATCCACATCACGTGCTTCATTCTGTTAGAAGGCTTTTTCGCCAAACCTGGTCGAAACAGAGTCACACTGTCATTATGTCAGTGGCTTTGTGAGAGTGGAATGGTTTATTTCACCATTCTCCAATTTTGGGCAATTTTCCCCTAATCTAAGCAATTTTGTGATAAACATCTTTGTGCACATAGCAGTTGGTGTACATTGAAGATCATGTCTTTAGAATGGATTTCCAAGAGTGGAATTACTGAGTCCTTGGTAATAGAAACTCAAAAAAGCACATTTTAAGATATCAGTGGTCCACTGTTTGCAAGTGTGTGTGTTTAAGTGTGTGTTTGTGTAAGCTGGGATCTTGTTTTGGGAGCACATAAATCTAACCTTTTTCAGCTGGGTTCCACGATAGAGTGATAATGTCTCACTCCTGCCTCTTGGACAACTGGGCCTGGGTTCAGTCTGTGACAGTGAGTCTAGCTCTAGGAGATGCCTAGTGACATTGCCGTGAGGATGCACCCATTTCCAACCTGGCATTTTTGTCCTTCCAAGGCAGTGACCTTGGTCATCAGCATCATCCCTGACAAAGTGGGTCATGGCCTGTGCTCACCCCTCTGGTCCTTTATGCCAACAGTGCTGGTTTATGGAAATAGACGGGTGCTGATTTTAGCTGTTTTGATGGGGCATGTTAGAAAGTAACAGTGACTGAGTCACTGTCATTTCACTTCTGTCCCTTCATTTTTCACACCAGTCAGAAAGCAAAAATGGGACAAAGATTTGGGTGGTTTTTCTGGCGCACCTTTTTTTTTTTTTTTTTTTTTAAGATCTATTTATTTATTTTTAGAGAGAACGAGAGGGAGGGGCACAGGGAGCAAAAGGTTTTGTTTTTTTATTTTTTTTGTTTGTTTTTTAAAAGATTTTATTTATTTATCTGACAGAGAGATACAGAGAGAGCACAAGTAGACAGAGCAGCAAACAGAGGGAGAGGGAGAAGCAGGCTCTCCGCTAAGCTGGGAGCCCCAGGCACAGCTTAATCTCAAAATCCTCAGATAACGACCTGAGCTGAAACCAAGAGTCAGAAGCTGAACCAACTATACCACCAAGGCACACTTTTTTGGGTAAATTTTATTTATTTTAGTAATCTTTACCCCCAAGGTGGGACTCGAACTCATAACCCCAAGATCAAGAGTCATATGAGCACGGAGTCTGCTTGAGGATTCTCTTTCTCCCTCTCCCTCTGCTCTCTCCCCTCACTTCTGCACATGTGTGCACACACTCACTCTCTCTCTCTCTCTCAAATAAAATAATTAAATCTTAAAAAAAAAAAAAAGAAAGAAAAAGAGCTGCACTGTCTTCCAACTGAGGCAGCCAGGCCCCCCGGTGCACTTTTTCCTAAGTGTACAATTTTAGTAGTTTTAAACAGCAACTATCACCACCATCGATTTTATAACATTTTCATCACCTTAAAAAAAACCCTCGACCAAATAGCAGTCACTTCCAACTGTCCATAAGCTTCTCCCTCTGCCCAGCCACCCAGATAATCACTAATCTAGAGATGAGTCTCTAGAGATTTGCCCATCCTGGACATTTTATAGAAATGGAATCATTCAGTATGTGACCTGTTGTGACCTGGCCTCTCACTCAGCATCGTGTCTTCAAGGCTCCTTCGCGCTGCAGCGTGTCCGTATTTCACTCTTTTACGGCAGAACAGTATTCCGTTGTGTGGATGGATAGCTAGACCATCTTTTGCTTACTCATTCATCTGTTGATGGACATTTGGGGTGTTTCCAGTTTGGGGCTATTATGAATAATTCCTACTATGAACATTCGTGTGCAAGTTTATGTGTGGAGACGTTGCATTTCTCAAGTACCTAGGAATATAGTTGCTGGGTGGTATGGGAAGTCTGCTTTTCATTTTTTGAGGAACCGCCAGACCGTTTGCCAAAGATGCTGCCCCATTTTACATCCCCACCTGCAGTGTATGAAGATTCCATTTTTTTTCCACCTCTTCACCAACACTTGTCTGTCCTCCTTATTCTTCCCATCCTAGTGGGTATGGGGTGATGTCTCACTGTTGTTTTGATTTGCATTTCCCTCACTGTTACGGGTGTTGAACATCTTTCGTTGTTTATTGGCCATCTGTGTATCTTCTTTGAAGAAATGTCTTAACTCAAATCCTTTGCCCACTTTTTTAACTGGTCTATTCGTCCCCTTATTAGTGAGTTGTAAGAATTCTTTGCATATCCTGGTTGTAAGTCTCTTACCAGGTAAATGATTTACAGATATTTCCTCCTAGTTTGTGGGTTGTCTTCAGTGGTCCTTCTTTTTCAGTCTCCACATAAAAGAAGCTGTAGCATTTGGAAATGTACTTTTGGTCTTTTTCCAGCCCTAGTTTCCTGTTGCGCGCGTGCAGGTGCACACACACACACTTGTGTGTGCATGTGGACACAGGTGCATGTGCATTAAATCCAAACATTCCACAGCATTATTTATTTATTTATTTGAGAGAGACCGAGTGACTGAGTGAGCGTGAGCATGAGTAGAGGGCAGGGGCAGAGGGAAAGAGAGATGCAGACTCCCCACTGAGTGCAGAGCCCGATACAGGGCTTGATCCAGGACCCTGAGATCATGACCTGAGTCCAAGTCAGCCGGTTAACCAACTGAGCCACCCAGGTGTCCTTCAGCAGCATTTCATTTTATTTTTAAATTTGTTTCTTAAGAAAAGAAATCCCAGGGGTGCCTGGGTAGCTCAGTGGGTTAAGCCTCTGCCTTCGGCTCAGGTCATGATCCCAGGGTCCTGGGATCAAGCCCCGCATCGGGCTCTCTGCTCTGCAGGGAGCCTGCTTCCTCCTCTCTCTCTGCCTGCCTCTCTGCCTACTTGTGATCTCTGTCTGTCAAATAAATAAATAAAATCTTTAAAAAAAAAAGAAAAGAAAAGAAAAGAAATCCCAATAACAAAAGTGGAGAGCCAGAGCCGAAGCAGACCATTTGTTTGCCGATCTGATTCTCACAGTCAGTGAAGCTGAACCACCACCAAAAATGACAGTTTCTTTTCTCTCTCCTGTGCCCCCAGTCTTCCTACCTAAACAGAGATCTCCAGAGATGGAGGAATGCAAAGAAGAAGCGATGAATCAACTACATCTTGGCGCGCTCACCTCACAAATAAGAATGCGATCCCTCAGCTGGGAGGGTGAGTCTATCAGTTGAACCTGTGAAATCCACTGCAGAAATGTCTTAATGGAAAAAAATAATAGACATTTTCAGGAAATTAGCTCCACGTTGACAGGAAAGAGGACGATTCCATGTGTTGGGCAAATGGTCCTTTCTGAAGAAAAGTGCTGGTTCTTTCCCTAATGACACGTACACGCAGGTTGTCTTAAAGCCCTGTCTTCCAGAGGCCCCCGCCGTGTAACGGAGTAGTATCAGGAGAAAGATGGATCTCGAAGGTCCGTCCCTTTCTTTCCTGGCTGCACATATGTCTACCACCCAACCCTCAAGTTTAAGCAAGTCTCACTTCTCTCCAGCAGCCTGTGCCGGTCACCTTGTTCTCTGAGTACCCCTGGGGCCTTCTGTCCACCACAACCCCCGCCACAACTTTGGACTTGCTTCTCTACTTCCTGAGACTGTCTTCTTTGTGAACATCTTGTCTCCCCCATCTTCCCTCAAGTTTCTAAGGCTGGAGGCTCTTGTTCCTTATATACGAAGAAGGGATTCTATAAATGTCTGTTGAAGCGAGGGATACTGTGACCTATAAGGGTGGGAAACATTGCTGGGCCGCTCCCACTGTCTCATATGGCTCTGCTTCCCCGCAGTTCCCAGGGTTACTGGCAGAAGAGGGGAACAGCAGGCCTGGGGGCCGCTGCTTCTGTCAAGGCACTATTTGGCTCTTCCTCTTTACGTCTTCCCTTCCTGTGTCTCTGCTGTTCGTGCCCTTTAAGTTGTTTTATTTTTTATTTTTTCGGAATATCTGTCCTTCCCACTAAATGACAAGAAGAAAAATGATGGTCACGGAACAGAAAGGAGAGCTACAAGGAGGGAAGCCTGGAGTGATTTGTTTGGTTGGTTCTCATCTTTCTTTTTTTCTTTTCTTGTTTGCAGTTTGTCCAACGTGGCCACGTGAGAATTGTGGATGGTGAAAGAAACTCGGGAGAGGTCATGCGGCTGCATAGATACCTTTACGATGAAGAAATGGAAGTTCAGAAAAGTGCCCCAAATAGCACAGCTAGTGAGTGGCAGGGTCAAGGTTAGCACCTGGGTCTCCAGACTCCTTGTCCAGTGCTTTTGCCCCTATCCCTGGGGTGGGATTTTTATGCATATGATGCCTGGTTCATAAGGAAAGGATGTTTGATAAATATCATTATCATTACCACAGTCAGCAATATCTTCAAACCTACATAGGTCTCCGTTGGATTTGGGCTGATGCAGAGGTCTAAAAATCTCGGAGTCAAATTCAGCAATAGACAGAAAGAAAATAATGCATCGCTCTGACAGTTTTCCTAAAACTCATCAAGGCAGTTTCCTAAAACCCTACAGCCTCCCAGCCTGTAAAAGCGTTGGCTTATTCTGGCAGATGATTAAATCCCAAATCCAAGGCAGAACCAGAACTTAGGAGCTGAAAATTCAGAAATGCGCCTGGAGGTCAAGATGCTTCTCCTAGCCTCAGCCTCTCCATGGCTCAGCCTTCCCACAAGCAGCTTTGAGTCAGGCTGTCTAGGGCAACTAAGTCACGTTATCCGTCGGGAGAGTCCAGATTTAGCAAGAAATGATGCTGTAGGAAAAGGCTCCATGAAATGGATCCATGTCATGGGATTACATGAAATGTATCTGTGTGAGAATCAGCTGATTTTATGGAGGCGAAGAAGGGGAACATCGTGGTCCTGGGAAATTCTCATCATCTTGCTTTGAGAACCTTCCAATGAAAACAGACACAGATAGGGCCGCCTTCCAGCAGAAGCCCTAGGATTAGCTTCTTCTACTCTCAGAGACAGTGGAAGCAGCATTCTCTGGGAACCCTTTCTTTTAGTATAAAAATCCCGCTTAAGGGATGCAGCAATGCTAGAAGAAATAACAGGCGAAAAAAAATGGAACCTAGACATGGAGAGAAAAGGCAGAGCACAACGTTGTGGTTTGATGTGTTCTGAGAAGTGTCATGATCTGATTAGATTTTTACTTCTGTCATCCTCATGATGGCCGAGGCCGTTGACTGCAGCAAAGTGGGCTGGAGTGCCAGCTGAAGCCGCTCCCAGGGCAGTGGAACCCAGAGCTGGAGAAGGAATGTTGTTCGGAATCATATGACATGCTGGGTGTTGGGGACCCTGGGAGCCTGCAGCCCAAAATCTTCTAGAACCTCCTAGCTCATCAGTACACTCCGGGGGGGTGGGGGGGCACAGCCCGTCCCCAGAGTGACACGACACCCATTCAATCCTGTCTCCTGCGGTTCCTATCTTATAGCCCTGAGAGGGCCCATGGTGGAAACCTCAGGGCTTGTGTGTCTCTAGGTTAACCTTTTCTGATGTTGCGAAGAAGGAAATCATGGGGCTCCAGAGGCTCATTGAGATACTGAGGAGCTGGAGGCCATTTGTTCCCTAAATTCTCACGGAGCATCTGTTGGACGACCGGCTCTGTGTGAGAGGCTGCTGGGGGGACAGACGATGGGACCCCAGTCCTCCAGGAAGTTCCTGCCCGCCACTGGGAGTGAGAGTTTACAAGGGTTGACAAATGTCAGTAGGTCTGTGCTCGCTCTGGGCTTCTCTGGTCCCCTCCCATTAATAGGGCCACCCATAGAACACAAGCTGAGGTAGGAAAGGCAATCCGGTGGCTTTGTTTCGTCCATGGTTTGTACCATGGAAAGATCCCAGCTCGCCTCAGGTTGAACTGTGGGGATCTGTCTTCTTACCTGATTGGCCAGAAAGCATCGAATGCATAGAAGGAGAGAGAGAGCAAGGGAACGAGGGAGCGGGAGCAGGCGCGAGAGCATTTACACAGATGTCCAGACAGTCCAGTGTGCTCGGCCTTGAGGTTTAATGAGGGAGATCTGTCATCTCACCCCCAGACAGGCTGGAGCAGCGGTGTCAGCCTGGCTGCCCACGAGAAGCCCCAGGCAGCTCCTCAGACGTGCAGATGCCCAAGTCCCAACACAGAGGAATTAAATCTGAATCTTTGGGGGTGGTTCGCAGACATCAGGATTTATTAGCATTTCCCCTGCTGAACAGTCATCAGACAACTAAGGATTTCTGCCAGAGGATTCAGGAGGACCAGATTTGATTTGATTTGATTTTTTAAAGAAGATTTAACGGACAGGGGAGTGGCGGGGTGCAGAGAGCACAGCGACATCCCACAAGGCGATGTTGTATTGGGACGTCTGGGACAAGAGGATGGCTTTAGGGAAAGAGTGAGAAGAGATGACTTTCCTGAGACATGAGGGATGATGGGTAGCTTGCTTGGCAGCTCAAGGTGGGGATGGAAGAGCAGGATGGGGGTAGGGTAGGCTCAGAGGCAGGAAAGAAAGAAATTCCTACGGGGGCCTCCATCTTGCCCTCATCCATCGTACGCCATTAAGAAACAAGACAAAACAGGGGGTTATGGGCCTATTTCCTATTTCCTCCTAAGGCGGGGTTGGGGAGGGTTTGGGACACTTCTTCACACAGGTGAGTAAGATAGAAGCCTGGTCTTTTAGGAAATTTCGGTCTCAATGGGGGCTCAGAATGGTGCTCTGTTACCACCATGTTCTTCTTTTCAAAGGCCTTTTTCCTGAAGCAGATTGTTGAATCTTCGATAACCCAACACAAGACGAGCCCAGAGAGAGGAATGAAAGCATCTCACTCCACGTCAGTAGCGAGAGCAGTGCACCTGAGGCTTCAGGCTGGCAAGAACACCTGACAGCTGTAGATCATTTTGCCATTTATTAGCGTCGTTGGTCTTCATAAAAGCTTTGTGAGGTGGACGAGAGGAGACAGGCAATATGATTCCCACTTTACTTGACTCCAAGGGTCAAGTGATTGACCTGCAGTGAGGAGGTAATGAATTGCTCTAGAACCCACATCTTCCTATTCCTTATTTCATCTTTCTACATATTTCTTTCCTTCTGGCTGAACGCCACCTTGTCACAAATGTCTCCATGCCATACCATTTAGAGAGCAGAGAAAGCGAGTCCTGGAATAACTCAATTTGAGGAGAATGTCTTGGGCCCCGGTTTAGTCTCTTAGCAACCACATATATTTAGTGGTGACTACTTCTCTGCCCATAGAGCATAGCCAACATGGGCTTGGTTTCATATGTATCCCTTGAGCTGGATCATAATTTAACTACAGCTTTGGTTTCGAAGCTCTAATGACCCCTTCATACTCAGAATCTTCTTTTTCACCCTCCGTCCTCTGCCTATGATGGATGAAATCCTGACACTTTCTCATTTTAAAGAGAGACTTTCCTTAAGAGGATGATGCCAGGGGCGCCTGGGTGGCTCAGTGGGTTAAGCCGCTGCCTTCGGCTCAGGTCATGATCTCAGAGTCCTGGGATCGAGCCCCGCATCGGGCTCTCTGCTCTCTAGGGGAGCCTGCTTCCTCCTCTCTCTCTGCCTGCCTCTCTGCCTGCTTGTGATCTCTCTGTCAAGTAAATAAATAAAATCTTTAAAAAAAAAAAGAGGATGATGCCAATGAAAGCTATTGTTTCCCCTTGAAGGTGGTTTATGACTTCAGTAAACTTAAGGGAATTTATCTAGGTGCAACCTTTTGGGGGAGCAGTCTGCCAGGGAGACTCAAAAACCTAAAACACCTCCTCTGACTTGTCAGTTCCACCTCTGGACTCTGTCCTATGGGAAGCAAATCGAAAATGATTTTCGAAAATTGATGCGTACACATCGGCACCAATGCATTATTTAGCGGACTGGTTGAGTTCAATTTTATACAGTCATAAAATAGAATATTATGCTTTCATTAGAATCAATCATTCTTTTCGTGGTGGAATGCTAATTATATTAGTTAAGAAAGCAAGCAGAATACGTACATGCGGATTATGAACCCAGCTGCATCAAACCACGTGGAGGAGAGAGAAACGCACCAAAGTGTCAACAATGGTTATATCTTGGAGGCGCCATATTGGTAAATTTTCTCTCTTGTGCATATTTTTCTGTTTCTCTCAGGTTTTCAGCAGCGAGTGTGTGCTGTTCTTATGATCAGTGGGGGAAATGAGCTTTGAAAGGCTCTGCTTCCGTGCCAGTGGAGGGTCTTCACACGCGTCTGCTTTGGAGAGCTCCAAGAATGTGCTCCAGGGAACGAAGTGGGAATAGCAGAATCCTTCTGGCACTGGCCTCCCCGCTTCTCCCCTTGATTCCCTACAGCTCGTTCTCCGCACAGCAGCCGGAGGGATGCTCTTAAAATGTAAGAACAAATTTCACTCCTTCAGTCAATATTCTCTAGTGGTTTTCCATCTCATTAAGGTGCTGTCTGTAACAGCTGACAAAGCCCCATGGGATCTGCTGCCTCCTCCCCACCACCCGTGCTCCCCACCTCCACCTCCTCCAGCCACACTGCCTTCCTTGCTGTCTGTCCCTTCAAGAGGCCAGGAAAACTCCTGGAATGTTCCCTCTGTCTGCAAGGCTCTTCTCTCAAACACCAGCATAGCTGCCTCCCCTGCCTCCATCTGCATACCTTCCCTAAATGTCACCTTCTCAGTGAGCCTTCCCGACCACCCAGTTCAGATCCTAGATAGCCGTCCTACACTCCCCATCCCTCTTACCGGATTCATTTTTCTTTTGTCTGGAGGACACATCATCTTTTAATATACTATGCAGCTCACTTAGTCATCACAGTCTTTAAGCTGTAATAATTGGCAAGGCAAGAGTTAGAGCTCTCCCAGCTCACTCGCACTGTGATAATATGCAAATCACCTTTTGTACCTTTCTTTTCCTCTTCCAAAAAAAAAAATTTTTTTTTTTGACAGAGAAATGAGCACCCTATTTAGTCTCCCATTTGTCTATTTGTGTACTACAACTGGACATGTAAAGCTACATCACATAGGCCATTGTATATGATTTAGGTCTCTTTGAGTCATTGTCAAGTACATTTCCAAAATGGCCCTAATATAAGGATATACTTAATTTCATTGAAATTTAGGGGTGCCCGGGTGGCTCGGTCGTTAAGCATCTGCCTTCAGCTCAGGTCATGGTTCCAGGGTCCTGGGATCGAGCCCCGTGTTGGGATCCTGCTTGGTGGTAAGCCTGCTTCTCCCTCTCCCTCTCTCCCTGCTTGTGTTCCCTCTCTCACTGTCTCTCTCTCTCTCCATCAAATAAATAAATATATAAAATCTTAAAAAAAAGAAGTGTGCATGTATTTGGTTTTTTGAAGGGGTAGTACACATTATCTGGCTCAATCATCCAAAGACGGAAAAAGGTAGATAGTGAAAAATTTCATTTATATCCCTGTCTCCTAGTTCTTCAGTGCCCCTTGCTAGTGATAATTATTGATAGCCAGTTTCTTGTGTATCCTTATAGAGATATTTTATCCCTACCAGAGTAAATTCATACCTAATATATAGCTCCCTTTACTGCCCTATAGCAGCCTACTGTACATACCATTCTCTACCTTGCTTTTATGCCTACTGTATCTAGGAGATCTTTCTGCAGCAGTACATAAAGATCCTCCTTATTCTTTTGTAGTGGCCTGTTAGTCCGTTGTGTGTAAGCACCAAAACATTTTGTAAAGAACTTATTTTTAAAGATTTTATTTTTAGGGGCACCTGGGTGGCTCAGTGGGTTAAAGCCTCTGCCTTCGGCTCAGGTCATGATCTCAGGGTCCTGGGATTGATCCTCGCATCGGGCTCTCTGCTCAGTGGAGAGCTTGCTTCCCCCCTCTCTCTGCCTACCTCTCTACCTACTTGTGATCTCTGTCTGTCAAATAAATAAATAAAATCTTTAAAAAAAAATAAATAAAGATTTTCTTTTTAAATCCTCTCTCTACTCAACCTGGGGCTCCAACTTACAACCCCGAGATCGAGAGTCCCATGCTGAGCCAGCCAGGCACCCCTGCATGTGTCCAAATTCACTTAACCGTCCCATGCTGGGAGATGTCTAGATGCCTCCATGGTACTTGCGTACAAGTCAGTTTGCACATATACCGCTTCATCTGTATCTAGGGGTAGATCAGTTTGTCTCTTTGTGCTTTTATAGTACTACTGCGTATCTTATTAGATGTAGATATGAGGACACAGGGTTAACAAGGCATCGTCTCTGGGGCACCTGGCTGGCTTGTTCGGTACAGCGTGCGGCTCTCGACCTTGGAGTTGTGAGTTTGAGCTCCACTTTGGGTGTGGAGATTACTTTAAAAAAAAAAAAAAAAGGTGCCATTTTCCATAAAGTAATGTGAGATTTCAATGTCCTTCGAATCAAAATACCTATAGAATCAGGTCCTGGGACTGTCAGTCAGCTTATGACACACCTTGCTCAGAGAAACAGCCCAAATCTCACTTTGCCCACAAGGCCCTCTGTGATTCCTCCTATTACTTCTCTCACCTCATTTCCTCCTCTCTCTCTCTCTCTCTCATTCGCTTTGTTCTAGGCACACTGGCCTCTTACCTCAGGGCCTTTGCATGAGCTGATCCTGCTTGTCGGTGTAGTTTGTTTTCTCGCCTCACCTGCCATGTTCTCAATGAGGCCTGTCTTGATCACCTGGTTTAGGACAACCCCACCTCCTATCTTCCTTCCCTATTTTGTCTTCCTGCATCGCATTTGACTGATCTGGACGCTGTGTGCATTTGACTGATTTGCTTTGCTTTGCTTTTTCATGGAGCTAGAACATAAGTACCAGGTGAGCAGAGGTTTTCCCTGTTCTGTCCACGATTTTCTCCCGAGGGCCTAGACCCGTAGTTGCCCAGTCAACATTTATTGATTTAAATAAGCATGTGAGGATAGTGAGAACTCTTGGGGGGTGGGACAATTAATGGGTTGGGGTAGTTATTAGCTTTACTAAATAGTAAAATTTGTTATAAAGCAAAAAATAAAGCAGTTTGGTTCCTGGACCAAGAATAAATTGAACAGAACAGAAGAGAGTATTCAAAAATAGACCCAAATCCATATGCGAATCAGAAATTTGAAGAAAGTCACATATGAAATCAAAACAAGAAAAGATGGATTATTCAATAAATGGGTTTGGAATGCCTCTCTAGCCACTTGGAAAAAATAGGATGAAAATTCTATGTCTCCTTTCACACCAGAGGATCAAAGATACACACGGATAAAATAAAGCCCCCAAAACCCAACACTAAAATTGGGGGAATTAATTTGTAATCACAGGACCACCTTTCTACATAGGACACAAGATGAAGACGAGATGTAGGAAAAGATTTATAAATTTCACAAAACCCGAAAAAGCTCCGGCAGGGAAAATTACCATTAGCGGTGTCAAAAGACAACACATACTACTGAAAGCTTTTCAAGATACCTGACTGATGACTAATTTCCTAAAGTTGCAAAAAGCTCTTATAAACCAAATGAGAGAAAGATAAAGAACTTGACAGAAAAAATGGGAAAGGACATGAATAAGCAGTGCTAGAACAAGAAATCCCAGGGTCAATAAATAGTGACAAAGGGCTTTCATTTATACCTTTACAAAGGCAGATTAAAATATCAAAAAAATACATTTCCCCCCCCACATCGGATTGGCAATGATTCAACAATTTGCTAATAGCTCTACTGGCAAAGAAGAGAAATGGGCGTTCTCACCTACGGCTGGGGGCGGGCAGTTTCCGGTCCTCTCTTGGCAGAGCACTTTGGCGGGATCTCTCAAAAGGAAAGCTGGGCAGCGCTCTCCGACCCAGCAAGTCCACATCTAGGAACCTGTACCACAGAGACAAGGAGAAAAGATCAAGGATGTACACTGTGACATTGTTTGCATGAGAAAGGAAAACCTGGGGGGCGTCTGGGTGGCTCAGTCAGTTGAGCTTCCAACTCTTGAGTGTAGCTCAAGTCATGATCTCAAGGTTGGGAGATCGAGCCCTGCGCTGGGCTCCGGGCTGGGTATGAACCCTGCTTAGGGCTCTCTCTCTCTCTCCCTTTCCCCCTGTTGCCCCCCTGCACTGCACGTGCACTCTCTCTGTAAAAAATAAAATAAAATAAAAACAATTCAAAAATAAAAACAGGATTATCCAATAATAAGGAAACACCAGTTAAATAGAGAAATGTTTTATTTTAGAGAGAGAGTGGGCATGCGCATGAGCAGGAGGTGGGCGGGGCAGAGGGGGAGAGAGAGAATCTTAAGGGGCTGGATCTTATGACCCTGAGATCATGACCTCAGCCACAATGGAATTAGGGGCTTAACTGACTGAGCTGCTCAGGGGCCCCCAAAACACCAGTTAAATAAACTGTTCCGCATCCATACAGTGGAACACTCTATAGCCATTTAATAAATGACATGGGATCTTACATGTGATTATGTGATACAAGATACAGTACATGCAAACCACACGTGTAGTGTATTTCTATTTGTGACAGAATGGATATCCATGTATATTATTATATCTGTAGAAAAAGCGTTCTGAATAGATCCGTAATGTAGCGGATGGTGGGACTCAGGTCTGTGTTGGGGGAGAGAAAATTTTGCCTCTCATTTTGTAGCCCCTTTCCGGTCCTCATTTCTTGCCATGTGCATGCATTACATGTATTGTAACAAACAAACAAATAAATAAATAAATTTTACTCTAAAAATTGCCCTCATTCTAGAGACTGAGGTTCAGCCAAAGGTTGAACTATGGGTTGAAGGCAGCTTACTCCGCATCCCTGTTATCTTTGTTATAGCCACGGCAAGAGGAGCTTTGGCGAGGCTAGAGGCTAAAATTAGACGAGAATCTGTGGAATCAAGACGTGACTAGGTTTGCGCTCCCTACCTAGGACTACAAGGTGACCCAGGAAGAGTTCATGAATCCCTCTGCCCCAGTTACTAAGTGGTATATAAAGCAAATCCCAAACAACACTGGCTTAGAAGAGACAGGGCTGTCTGTTCTCTCCGACAAAAGGTAACTCGAGTTGTGCGCTCCGTGGAAACCGTGAGATAATAAATTTGTGTTTAAGCTGCTAAATCAGTTTGTGGCAGCTGGTTAGTTACACAGCTCTCGGGAGCCAATACAGAGGATGGTAGAGCTTGATTCTTCTAGATCGGGGCTCAGCCAACTATGGCTTGGCCCGCAAGCCAATTCCAGCCCATGGCCGCATTTTTTAAGTGAAAGGTTTTATTGGCACATAGCCACGCCGATCGCTTTCCGTAGCATCTTTGTGCCTCTGTCTGCTTTTGTGCTGGAGAGCTGGAGTTGAGTAGCTGCTATGCCTAAAATATTCAGTCTGGTTCTTTATGGAAAAAGTGTGCTGACACCCTCCCATCCACCCCACCCCTCCCCCAAGGAGATCTTGAGATAAACCCCTGAGAACCAGCGGTTTACTTGGGTGGTGACCCCTGGCAAGCACCAGGAAGTGGGGGAGGTGAGACCGGGCAGGAAGGCAGGCACTAAAGAGCGCTTTCTCCAGCCGGCTGTCATTGTGGGTGACCGAGGCTTCATCCCACCAGACAGCTCTGGGAAGGGACGCAGAGCTCGCGCCTCAGTTATCCATGTGACAGGCAAGGGAGCTGGAGTGTTTACCAAGTCCCATCCCTCGTTGGTTGCTGGCTGCCCCTCCTGTAGCTTGGGAGAAAACCCTTGGGCAAGAAGTTGTGAATACAGGCAGTTGGAAGTCAGCCTTAAGTGATTAAGTCCCAGCAGGTAGAGGCGGGCAGAAACAGGGTCAGCTACAAGAGGGAAAAGGACCCGTGTAAGAGTCCAGCTTCTCTCCACGCCCCACCCCACTAATCCCCTCTTCCTGCAGAGGGAGGGGACGGGAAGGAAAGGTACATGTCATTGGTGAACTTGGAAGAAGGAGGTAATAAGCATGCTCGGCTCAGGCTTTCTTGAGTGGTTTCTTTTCCAGATTTGTCTGCCCACGGAGTGTCCATTCTGGTTTGCTCTACACCATGAGAGAAGCTTATGGGGTGGGCACTGCCCCAGAAGCAGCAGAGCCCACAGTTAAGTTCAAGTCGGCAAGAGTGTATGGAAAAGTTCATTGTCCCCTGGATTTAAGGGTATAGTCTTTAATCATCTCATCAGTAATGAAGTTGAATGTTTCTACCTCCATTTGTGGGACTCATGAATTTATTTCTCAGATGATCTTAAACTTGGGTGGAAAGAGGGTTGCAATTTGTTTTCAAAGATTTTATTGTTTTTAATTAATTTCTGCACCCAACCTGGGGCTTGAACCAACAACCCTGAGATCAAGAGGCCCACACTCCTCCGAATGAGCCAGCCAGGTGCCCCGGGGGGAAGGTTGCAGTGCCAGTTTGTGGAATGGGTGTCTTGTGGTTATATTTACTCAGTGGGTTGGTTTCCTTATATGAAACAGGTCTAAGAAGAACAGAGGATAGAACGTTGTATCAGAAATCTGGTTTCTGGGTCGCCTGGGTGGCTCAGTGGGTTAGGCCACTGCCTTCGGCTCAGGTCATGATCTCAGGGTCCTGGGATCGAGTGCCGCATCGGGCTCTCTGCTCAGCAGGGAGCCTGCTTCCCCCTCTCTCTCTCTCTCTGCCTGCCTCTCTGTCTACTTGTGATCTCTCTCTGTCAAATAAATAAATAAAATCTTAAAAAAAAAAAAGAAATCTGGTTTCTGAACTAACACACAAAACTATTTTGCTGGGAAGATGACAGAAAAGTGCTATGCACTGGAAAATGTTCTTGATAGCTTCAAACTCCTTTCCTCATAACTTGGGCAACAATGGACTTTTGTGACCTGAACAGATACATTATATTCTACAACAGAAATAACAAATGTGCATGTCCACCACGGAGAGAGACTTGCCCAGGGACTGCCATTTACCCTAGAGAGAGCGGAAGGGGCCACAGATAAGAGAATACTAATGCCTTTTATGGGTTCTTTTTAGAAACTTGATTCTTGCTTGGTTATAATGAGATTCTCTGCTCCTTGTGTTTTATCTGTGTGTAATTAACTTCTATTTCCAGTATACATTTTTTTTTTTTTTTAAAGGTAGAAACAGGGGCGCCTGGGTGGCTCAGAGGGTTAAGCCTCTGCCTTCGGCTCAGGTCATGGTCTCAGGGTCCTGGGATGGAGCCCCACATCGGGCTCTCTGCTCAGCAGGGAGCCTGCTTCCCCCTGTCTCTGCCTACTGTTCTGATTACTTGTGATTTCTCCCTCTGTCGGATAAATAAATAAAATCTTTAAAAAAATAAAAAAAAATAAAGTAAAATAAAAAGGTAGAAACATCTCATGAAATGGGGCCCTAACAGGAAATAGAAAGAAAAATGATACATGCAGGGAAAGAGAAAAGTCAGACAAAGTGAGTTATTATAAATGTGATTGATGGTGGGCAGAGGATGTGAGTCACTAATGGGAGGAAGTCACCGTGGCTGTCCTCCATCTCGAATAGCCCAGATCCTGACTGTCCTGACGTGGGGCTTTCTCATAGTATGGCGGCTGGCGACATGGATCAAAGAGGATTAGGTACAGCTGTAGGTAAAGAAGACTCTAAATCACAGTAGAAGAAGATAGAAATTTTCTGGGGCACCTGGGTGGCTCAGTGGGTTAAGCCTCTGCCTTCGGCTCAGGTCATGATCTCAGGGTCCTGGGATTGAGCCCCACGTCGGGCCCTCAGCTCAGCGGGGAGCCTGCTTCCCCCTCTCCCTCTGCCTGCCTCTCTGCCTACTTGTGATCTCTGTCTGTCAAATAAATAAAATCTTTAAAAAAAAAAAAGATAGAAATTTTCTTCTCTCATGTAAAAGGCAGGATAGGGTGGTCTGGAACGGGTACAGCTGTTTTGTGCTTAATGAAGTCCTCAACAATTCAGGCTCCTTTCGTCTCACTGCCCCCCAGTCCCCAGGGTGTGACCTTCAATCTACGTATGAGATGAAGATCAGGACTCTAGCCACCACGTGAAAATTCTAGGCAGCAGGAGAGGAAAGACATGAAGAAACCTTCACCTTGGTATGTGCCAGCTGTCTTTTAAAGGAGGTGACTGTCAGCAGCCATGGAACCCTTTTGTTCATACCTCATTAGCCAGAATGTAGTCACAGCCGCACCTAACTGCAAGGGAGGCTGGGAAATGTAGTCTTTCTATATGTCCAGCTAAAAATCAGGGTTTCTACTACTATGGAAGAAGGGACTTTGGATATTGGGGAACAGCTGACAGTCTCTGCCACAGTGAGCTAGAAACCAATCACTGGGATGTGTCCTCCATGTGGTGGTGCCGGTCCCGAATGCTGGTCCCTAGGACTGGTGCCAACCTCCAAAAAAGTACTCACTGGGCTCTGTTGAAATGTAAACAAATCTGTGCAGTGTGGTTGACTTCTTATTAGTTATTTTTTAAGGGACTGTCCATGGGAATGTCTGTGGAGCTCCCTAAGACCCTGTCCACTTCTGCCACCCTAGGACACAGAGGGAACATTCTTCTATGCCCACGTCTGGCTGCCTGAGACCCCTCTGCCTCAGACCATGGGGCCATATTTTTTCTAGAGTCTTGCTCCTGCCATGGGATTCCACCCAGGAGGTGAGACACAGTCTCCTCTAGGATCCTTGGGTGGGGTCTGCATTAATTAGAAAGCTTTTGGCTGCAAGGCAAACGGCCTAAAAGTATGGATTGAATCATCTCATATGACAAGAAGGTTGGACTTAGAGAGGCTACTTCCTTGCCATTCTCTTGGCTTCCCGCCCTTAGTCATAAAATACTTACCATGGTGCTAAGAATCACATTCTCTCATGAACCCCTCCAAAGCAGGAAGGAGTTTACTTTCTCTCAAGGAGGAAGAAATCTTTCCAGAACTCTCCTCCTCAGCAGCAACCTGGGGAGAACCGGGTCATGTGGCATCTCCTCGCCCACCCACTGGCAAAGGGCAAGATAACCGTGGCTGGTTTAGAACAATCATGATTCAGGGGCGCCTGGGTGGCTCAGTGGGTTAAGCCGCTGCCTTCGGCTCAGGTCATGATCTCAGGGTCCTGGGATCGAGTCCCGCATCGGGCTCTCTGCTCAGCAGGAAGCCTGCTTCCTCCTCTCTCTCTCTCTCTGCCTGCCTCTCTGTCTACTTGTGATCTCTCTCTGTCAAATAAATAAATAAAATCTTAGAACAATCATGATTCATTCCCTGGAGCTCAGCATGTTGTCATCCGATGACTGATGTCAGGGTTCAGGACAACCTGTGGTGTCTGCCACAGCTTCTTTCTGTCCTCTCCTGCTTCAGGCTTTTCTGGAGGAGGGCTTATAAAACCCAGAAATGTATCTGCGTGGGGAACCGCCCGTCTGACCACTGCTCTTCCCAGGGAATCATCACCTGGTGGGGAGGAATGGCGGAGAGAGAGAGTGTGACAACGCACTGTTGAAATTGATCTCCTGTTCTCCAGTCTCTACGCCATTTGCGTCTCTGAGTTCCACTTACTTCCCTTGAGTGTGAGGCGTCGTGGAACTCAGAAGTCCAAAGAGGACTCTTATTTTCCCTATTTCTGGATCTCATCTCTTCCCAGAGTTAATGAAAGACCGGCCAGAGTTAATGCATGACTGTTACAGGGGAGGATACTTTCTGGTCCCATTCACCTGTAACCCCAGGTAGACAGCATCTCCTTGAGGCCAGAAGCTTGCTTTGGTACCCCAGCACCTGCCAGCACCTGCCAGCGAGCGCTCAAGCGGTCCTGATGGAAAGGAGAAAAGGCGTCTCCTTTGAGCAGGAAAGGAAGCTGTCAAGTAAGTCTGCAGGTTTGAATACGTACAAGTCAAGAGAGATGACATTTCAGCTCACCAAAGAGTATTATCTGAGTCACTACAGGGTTGATCAATCATGTCTACTTCACAGAAAGGGCATGGAAAGAGGCTGTAATGGTGGAAAGTGTTCAAGATGGGAAGGGTTGTCCCCAGTGCTATGATGCCAGCAGATACACGGGAGAACTTGGTTCCAGAATCCTTTGAATTCATGCAAATTGGTCTGCTCTGAGGAAGAGCAGCTTGAGAGTTAAAGCTCACCTACGAAGAGCTTTCTTAACACAGGGGATTAGGAAGCTATTGTCTATATTTGGTAGAAACTTAGAAACACATTATATTAATTGCAAGCATACGACATAGTGATACGATGAGTCTATATGTTACCCCGTGCTCACCACAAGTGTCCCTACCATCTGTCACCAGGCAACGCTATTATAGTATCATTGACTACATTCTCTATGCTGTACCTTTCGTTCCCGTGACTGATTCATTCTGTGACTGGGAGCCTGTGTCTCCCTCTCCCCTTCATCTGTTTCGCTCCTCCCCTCACCCCACTCCCCTCTGGCAACCAGTAGTTATCATTTTCTGTATTTATGGGTCTGACTCTCCTTTTTGTCTGTTTATACATTTTTTTAAAGATTTTATTTATTTAGCAGAGAGAGAGATAGAGACAGACAGAGAGCGTGAGCGCAAGTGGGAAGGGCAGAGGGGGAAGCAGGTTCCTTGCTGAGCAGGAAGCCTGATGCCGGACTCGATCCCAGGACCCTGGGACTGTGACCCGAGCCGAAGGCAGAGGCTTAACCCACTGAGCCACCCAGGCGCCGTGATAACAGCTTTATTGAGATATATTCCACATACTGAACAATTTACCCACTGAAAATGTACAATTTAATGACTTTCCGTATATTCACAGGGTTGCACCACCATCGCCACGATCAATTTTTGAACATTTTCCTCATCCTGAAAAAAATCCCATCCTCATTAACATTCGCTTTTCCTCAATCTCCTCAGCCCCTGGCAACCCCCAATCTACTTTCTGTCTCTATGGATTTGCCTATTCTGGACATTTCATACAGATGGAATTATCTGATATTCAGAGACTGTATGTGGCTGTGAATTTCGTCACCCTCATAAGCAGTATTGCCACAGTGAAACAGACCGAAGAAACCCATATTGATCATGAAATGGGCATAATCACATAAGCAGGCCATTGTCTGGTCATATACAAAAAAGATATGGAATGATCACTAATTCCCTTAAAATACCTGTGCTATTTGGAAATGAATACAAACATTGGTAAGGCTATATTTTTGGCTTAGAGTGTTATGGGTGTTGTTTTCACAAAAAATGTTGTTCCTAGCATTTTAAAAAAATATTTATTTAATTGACACAGAGAGAGAAGCAGGCAGAGGGAGAAGCAGGCTCCCCACTGAGCAGGGAGCCCAATGTGGGACTTGACCCCAGGACCCTGGGACCATGACCTGAGCTGAAGTCAGATGCTTAACGACTGAGCCACCCAGGTGCCCCTGTTCCTGGTATTTCTTTTAACCTTTGGCTCTCCTGCAAACTTACAAGTTGGGGCCCTTCCATTCTCTGTGTGCTCACTTCCAAGGGAAGAGTTGAAAGGCAGAAAGCAGAGCAACGAAGAACCTCTTCCTGACTTCTACATTTCAAAAGCCCAGCCCCTGGGCCAGGTCTGTGCAGAGCTGTTAGGTGGGCCGTGTTCCGTGGCACTGTTGAGGCCCAGGGTGTGTGGGCAAGGGGTTGTGTCCCCCACCCCGGGGAGGGAGGGGTGCTTTGGTCTTAACGTGCGCCGAGATGCCCTGTGGGCTGGCTGGCAGCAGCCTTCTCCTAAGCTGAGAACAGAAAGCGTCCAGATTTGGCCACAGATGGAGGAGAACCCTCAAGTCAGAATCAGGCTTCACACACAGACCCCGCACACTGATGTCAGAGGGACTCGCAGAGGTGAGATCATATCCTTCCCCCTTTTAAAAACATCTGCTTGGTTCTTGATGCTTCTGGTACAAATCTGTACTCATTTCCTCCAATGGCCACGGCAAACCAAGACCGTCCAGGAGAACTGGGTGTGATGATGGAAATGTTCCGTGCAGTAGCCACTGTGCTGGACAGCGCAGACACTCAACATCTCCTTCACTGAAGACCTTTCTGTTAGAGAACATCGTTCCTTCAGAGACCAGCCCTGAGACAGGGTTTGGAATTTATTGGGAAGGGGCAGGGAGGGGGAAGATGAGGCAGGGAGGGCAGGCAGGCAGAAGAGAACACGTCTGCACTGGGAGCGCCTAGACCCCCGGGATGCAGGGAGCGCGGGCGGTCAGTGTAGAGCACACGGTGTTGATCTCAGAATCATCCGGGATAACTGATGGATGTCTTTCCCCACGAGTCCCCATCAGTCATTGATTGAGAGGGGCTGTCAGGGGGCCTTCATTCTCGACCACTTCCACCTGTCCGGAGCGTGGTCCGAGAAGGCTCTGGGGCCAGAGGGAGACTTCAGGCCAAGTCACGGTGGGCAGTGGCCGGGGTGGCAGGTGGAACTGAGCACTTGGGGCTTCAGCACTGTGCCCCGCCCCCCTCCCTCCCCCAGATAGGATCACAATGTTTCCCGCATATCCTTAGAGACAGCTTTGCATATACAAATAGGAATAGACACAATACCTGTAAATCTGTATGTTTTCCGTTCATACAAATGGGATGGGATCGCCCCATACTTACTCTCCCGCACTTCGCTTTTTGCATTGAACAGTATATCTTGGAGCTCTTTCGTAGGAGCTGTTGCTTTAATTTCCGGTGCTTGGCGGTCTTTCTCACGAAAGAGTTCAGACTTAAAGAGAAGAAGAGCTGCAGTGGGTTGGTTGAAAGAATGCAAAGAGGTTTGTGTTCAGCTTATGGATTTAAAAGGCAAGCTGTTTGTTGAGACTGCAGAGTTTGGTTCAAGGCATTTCAGGATGGTGTGATTTTCCTGTTAAAAACAAACGGGAATTTGCTCTGTGCTAAACTCCAGAGGCCTGTGGGCTGAGTAGACGAGAGAGCTTGCAATCAATAGATGAACCTTCTGGGTTGCTGCTGGGAGCCTAAAGCAGCTGTCTTCAGGGGTATTGTGAGGCCCTGTTCCGTCCCCAGCCCTCCTGGTGACCTGCTGTGTCACTGTGGAGGCTTCTTGACCTCCAAGGGCCTCTGTTTTCTTGTCCATTCGGTGAGAACAGTAGCACGCACCTTACTCTCTCTGGATGGCTTTGAGGCACGGACTGGGGGGCGGACTGCACACCCAAATGCCTTCGGCGCTCACCAGCCCGCTGTGAAGTCCCTGAGGTTGCTGCCGGTCAGAGGGAGGAGTAGGGACTACAGCTAAAAGGGGCTGAAATCATACACAGCCCATCTCCCGGGTTGAAAGAAATCTTTAAAGGAATCTAGATCTTGGCCCAACTGAGCCTAGGCGTGGGCTGCTTGCCGCCCTTCGGCAAGAGTGTGCACCCTGTACATGGGAGCTGTGGTCTCTGCCTGGAGGAGGTGGCACGAGTGCGACCTCCTCTCCCACGGGAGGGGTCCCTCGCCACACCAGTCGGGGCAAGCGAGGTCAGGCCATGGGAATGACTCTAAAATGGGAGCGGCTTTAAACAGCTAAGGTTTACCTCTTGGTCACACTAGGTGTCCCTGGAGGCACGATGCCAGCATGCACATGGCGGGAGGCTCACCCCCACATCCTCCCCTTGCAGACCAGCCAGGGCTGCGCTGGAGCCACACGCCGGCGGGCCGGGCTGGGCAAAGGAACGGAAACTTGTGCACGGGGCTCGTGAAGGCTGCTGGCCAGACGGGTCCTGTGCCGCAGGCACCCTCCAGGGCAGTCTTCTGCTGTTTGGAAGAACTGGAAATATCTGGGCACAACCCTGATGAGGCACACGTCCCTTCGGACAGCCAGCCGAATGTGTGCATTCCTTTCTTCTGCTCCTACAGTTTATTGGAGAAGGCTATTCCTCATCTGGCTTTGTTCTTTATTCTCGGTTTTGGAAACATCCAGAGTGACATTCATCGCATCTCCGGGACGGCTCTTCTTCCTCGTTGCCATGGCACTCGATGCCTGAGCTCGTGCCAGCCGGAGCTGCGCCAGAGTGGCAACACTGTCCCCACTCCAGCTCCTGCTAGAACTGGGGGTCCTTCCTTTGGGGTCCATTCCCTGGCAGGTTTTTCTCCCGACTTGATTTTTGTAGAATTGTTTTCGGTTACATGAAAATGCAGAGAAAGTTACAGAGATTTCCCATATTCTGCCACCCCACGTGCACAGCACACCCCCCACCCCCACCACACTCTCCATTGCCACTCGCTCCGGCCATACCTACGTTATAGAGGATGAGCAATCACGGACACGTCATCGTCGCCCAGAGTCCACAGTTTACTTTAGGGCGCACTCTCTGTGGTGTACATTCTGTGGCTTGGGACCCATGGATAATGCCACGTAACCATCATTCTCGTGCCATGCAGAGTGTTTTCACTGCCCTTACAATCCGCTCTCCTCCATCAATTCCTCTCCCCCAACCCCAATCGGCAACCACTTATCTTGCTGTGGTCTCCACAGTTCTGTCTTTTCCAAAGGCTCAGTTGGAATCGTACAGCATGTACCTTTGGAGATTGGCTTCTTTCACTTAGTAATACACATTTAAGGTTCCTCTGTGTCATTTCATGGCTTGATAGCACTATTTTTCTTCAGCACTGAATAACAGTCCATTGTCTGGATGGACCACGGTTTATCTACTCGCCTACTGAAGGACACCCTGGTTGCTTCCAAGTTTTGATAATTATGAATAAAGCTCCTATAAACATCCATGTATAGATTTTTGTGTGGACATAAGTTTTCAACTCCTTTGGGTAAATACCAAGAAGCATGATTATTGTATTATACGGTAAGAGTATGTTTAGCTTAGTGAGAAGCTGCCAAACTGTGTTTCAAAGTGGCTGGACCATTTTGCACTCCCACCAGCAATGCATGCGAGTTCCCTGTGGCTCCGTGTCCTTGCCAGCGTTTGGTTGTTGGTTTGGGTTTTGGCCATTGTCTAACAGACGCGTAGTGCTTGCTCATTATTGTTTTAATTTGCATTTCCCTAATGGTATGTGATGTGGTGCATCTTTTCATATGCTTATTTGCCATTTGTATATCTTCTTAGTTAGGGATTTTTGCATCTATGTTCATGTGACATGTTGGTCTGTAGTTTTCTTGTACTGTCTTTGTCTCGTTTTGGTATTAGAGTAATGCTGGCCTCATAGGATGAGTTATGAAATATTCCCACTGTTTCTGTCCTTTGAAAGAGAGTGTAAACACTTGGTATGATTTCTTCCTTAAATATGTGATAGAATACACCAATGAACCCATCTGGGCCTGCTGCTTTCTGTTTTGGAAGATTATAATTATTGATTCAATTTCTTGAATTGATATAGGCCTATTCAGATAATCTATTTCTTCTTGGGTGAGTTTTGGAAGATTGTGTCTTTTAAGGAATTAATCCACTGCATCTAGGTTATCAAAGTTGTAGGCACAGAGTTCTTCAAAGTATTCCTTTATTATCTTTTTAATTTCCATGGGATCTGTAGTGAATATCATTTCTGATATTAGTAATTTGTGCTGCATTTTTTCTTTGTTGCATTTTAATCTACTCATTCTCTGCCTTTTGTAGTTTTTTTTTTTTTTAAGATTTATTTATCTCTTTGCCAGAGAGAGAGAGAGAGAGACAGAGATCACAAGTAGGCAGAGAGTCAGGCAGAGGCAGAGAAAGAAGCAGTCTCCCGTTGAGAAAGGAGACCAACGTGGGACTCGATCCCAGGACCCTGGGATCATGACCCAAGCTGAAGGCAGCTGCTCAACCGACTGAGCCACCCAGGCGTCCCTCTGCCTTTTGTAGTTTTAACCAAGCATTTTATATGAGTCTATTTCCTCCCCTTTCTTAGAATATCAGTTATACATTTTTTTAAACTTTTTTAGTGGTTGTCCTAGAGTTTGCAATTATATATTTACAATGAATCCAAGTCCACTTTCAAATAACACTATACCACTTCACATGTAGCATACTTTAAAATAACAAAATAATCCTAATTCCTCCCTTTCATCTCTTCATTACTGTCATTCATTTCACTTACATATAAGCATACATAGGCGTGTACACTCCTAAGATATATACACGGTATACATAATTGAATACATTGTTGCTATTATTTTGAGCAAACTGTTATCTGTGAGATGAAGAATAAGAAATGAAAATAAAAAATAAAAAAGTAAAAGAATCTGGCACCATACATAAAAATCAATTGAAAGTGTATTAAAGGCTTAAAACCACAAAACTCCTAGACGAAAACATAACGCGTAAGCTCCTCAATACGAGTCTTGGCATTGACTTTTTTGGATTTGACACCAAGAGCAAAGGTAACAAGAGTAAAACCAACAAATGTGACTAACTAAATAGCTTCTTACAGCAAAGGAAACTACCAATAAAGTGAAAAGACAACCTATGGGATAAGAGAAAATATTTACAAGTCATGTATCTAATAACGGATTAATATCCAAAACACATATAGAATTCATACAGCTCAATAGAAAAAAACCCAATCTGTTTAAAAATGGACAGAAGATGTGAATAGACGTTCTTCCAAAGAAGGTACACAGTTGGCCAACGGTACATGAAAAAGTGTTCAACATCACTCATCATCAGGGAAATACAAATCAAAGCCACAATGAGATATCTTTGTGAGATGTCATCTCACATCTTTTCGAATGGCTAGTATCAAAAACAAACAAACAAATAAATAACTAGCATTAAGGATGTGGAGAAAAGGGAACCCTAGTGCACTCTTGGGGTAGGAATGTAAATCGGCACATCCACTATGGAAAACCTCAAAAAATTAAAAATGGAACTACTCTATAATCCAGCAATCCCACTTCTGGGGATATATCCAAAGGGAATGAAATTACTGTCTTGAAGAGAGATCTGCACACTAATGTTCCCTGCAGCATTATTCATGAAAGCCAGAACACAGAAACACCCTATGTGTCCATTGACGGATAAATATACAATGGAATATTATTCAGCCAAAAAAAGAAGGAAATCCTGCCATTTGCAACAACATGGATAAACCTTGAAGGCATTATGCTAAGTGACATAAGTCAGACAGAGAAAGACAAATACCACATGATCTCACTTATATGTGGACTGAAAAAAAACCAAACAAACCCCAAATCCCTATAAACTCATAGATACAGAGAACAGAAGCAGGGAGTGGGTGAAATGGGCGAAGAGGGTCAAGGGTACAAACTTCCAGTGATAAGATAAATGGGTCTTGAGGATCTTATGTTAACAATATGTATGAAAGTGGCCAAGAGAATAAATCTTAAAAGTTCTCATCCTAAGAAAAAAATTCTAACTATGTGGGCTGATGGATGTGAAAGTAAACTTATGGTGATCATTTTACTACATATACATACCAAATTATTATGTTGTACACCTAAAACTAATACAGTATTATATGTCAACTATATTGGGGCGCCTGGGTGGCTCAGTGGGTTAAAGCCTCTGCCTTCAGCTCAGGTCATGATCCCAGGGTCCTGGGATCGAGCCCCACATTGGGCTCTCTGCTCAGCAGGGAGCCTGCTTCCCTTCCCCCCCCCCCCGCCTGCCTCTCTGCCTACTTGTGATCTCTGCCTGTCAAATAAATAAAATAAAAATCTTTAAAAAGAAAAAAAATGTCAACTATATCTCTTTTTTTAGTAAAAAAAAAAAAGTAAAATTAAAAAGAAAAAGAAAGAGTGAGACCCCTGTTAGCATTTAGATTCCAAAAGAGGTAGCTGGATAGGTTAACTTTCATATACATACTGCTGAATCACTATATTGTATACTTGGAACTAATATAGCACTGTGTGTTAAGTATACTGGAAATAAACTTAAAAGATAACTGCTAAATGATGGATTTTGTTTTCAAATGATCACATTTCAGAACGGTTTCTTAGCCCATGTCTCACACGTGACTCGTTAGCACACACCCACAGCCACTTTGGTGGGATGGACTGCAGCATTTCCCAAAGAACCTGACTTTTAACTTGGCAGAATGAATGTACTCAGACATTCTGAATTTTTCCTTGGGGCAGACCAAGATTCTAAGTCCCTGTTGGATTAATATATCACAAATATTTTAAAGCAAGAGGGAGAATGTGAAGCATAACCTAATTCTCTTTCCTAGAGAGATTCTATTTTACTTAAACTCTATTTTTACACTGGTTAGAATCCTGGTCATTGGCCAAGCACTTGCCTTGCACGTCTGCCCTTGCAGAGACTGGGGTGGATCACAGCATGCTAATTAAGGGAGCTGGAAGTAGTTGGCAAAGCTTGCTCGCTCCTCATTTTCCCATGATCGCCTCCATCAAGCAGCCCTACCACCAGCTGAGGGAACAGAGATTTTCAATTCAGCTGGGATAGATGTTCTGAAAGGCTGTGCCCAGAGGAATGAGCAAATAGGCAATGTTTCCCAACTACTCGAGTGTTTTTTAAAAAAAGAAATGTTCCAGAATAAAACAATCTTACCAAGATATGCAGAGAAAATATTTAAAAACAACAACAAACACATTGCTGGTCATGTTGGAATTTGACAAAATCATGTTAAGATAGAAGCTGTTAAGTGTTTTGTTCAGGAGGGAAATGAACCACTTCACATATCCGCGCTATCTTGAACAATGAAATTGCATTAAAACAACTAAACTTTACTTTAAAAAATTAAATAGGTAGATAGGTAGGTAGTTCGGGGTGCCCGGCTGGTTTGGTTGGTAGATCACGTGGCTCTTGACCTTGGGGTTGAGTTTGAGCCCCACAGTGGGAGTAGAGATTACTAAAAAATAATAATAATAAATAATAAGCGGACTTTGAAATTAAAAAAAAAATACAAAAAAATGTTTTTATTTTACCTTGACTGATTCCTTCTTTGATGCTCTTCCTTTCCCTGTGTGGATCCGAGTTTCCGACTGTACCATGTTCCTTCTTTCCGATCTTCTGTTAGCATTTCCCACGAGGCAGCAAATTTCAATTTTTGTTTGAGCAAGTCTTTATTTCTCCTCCACATTTGAAGTCCAATTTCACCAGGTACAGAATTCTCAGTTGGTGGGATTTTTCTCTCAACGCTTTAAATATTTCAGTCTACTCCCGTCTTGCTGGCAAGCTTTCTGAGGAGAAGTTGGATAGAACTCTCTAGGTAAGGTGTTTTTTCCCTCTGACTTCTGGAGTTTTTCCTTTATCTTTGGTTTTCTGTAATTTGGAAATCATATGCCAAGGTGTAGTTTGGTTTTGCTTTTGGCATTTATCCTGCTTGGCGTTCTCTGAGCTTTCTGAGTCTGAGGTTTGTTTGGTGTTTTCCATTACTTTGGGGGAGATTCTCAGTCGTTACTGTTTCCAGTGTTTCTTCTGTTCCTTCTTCTGGAATTCCCATCGTGTGTACCTAACACGTTTCGTAGTTGTTCCACAGTCCTTGGATGTTATGTTCTGGTCCCTGCCCTCACCCCCGACCCCGGCCCAGTCTTTGGTCTCTGCGTCTTGCTAGAGGATGGTCGATAGCTCAGAGATGGTTTTCCTCAGCTGTGTCCGGTCTACTAATAAGCCCATTAAAGGCATTCTTCGCTTGTTCCAGCGTTGTTGAGCTCTAGCATTTCTTTTTGGTTCTTTGCAGGATTTCCATCTGTCTGCTGTTCCTCCGCGCTGTCTACTTTACCCCTGAGGGCCCTTAGCGTATGAATCAGAGCTGGTTTTTAAGTTCCTGCCCTGATAATTCCCACATTCCTGCTCTGTTCGGTTTGGGTGGTTGCTCTGTGTCTTCGAATTGTGTCTTTGTCCTTTGTGATGCCTTGTAAGTTTTTCTGGCTAGCTGGACCTCAGGCACCAGCTGAAAGGAGCTGCTCTAACAGGCCTTTGGGCCTGTGGCGGCGAGGAGAGCGTGGAGGGGAGCCTGCGACAGTCCTGCGATTAGGTCCCTGTCTGGCAGTGGACCTGGGCCTCCGGGCCGTGAACGAGTGTTTCTCAGTGTTTGCTCTCCCCACGGAGGCGGGGCGGGACCGCTGGAGTGGGATTATTTTCCATGCCCAGGTCGGTTAGGTTTTGATAATACCCTAGCAGGTTAGGCTGTGGTGAACTAGCTTCCCCTGAGGGCATGCCCTCTTAAGAGACACACAGTGCTCTCCGGCTTATTTCAAAATGGTTCCTGTTCCTTGTCCCCTCCTGGAAACCCGAGGGGATTTTCCTCCAGTATTTATTTTTGCAATCTGGTCAAGCTCACAAAACTTTGGTGCCCCCCGCCACCCCCAGGAGTTGTCCACACGAGGCCTCGGGCAGTCTGTCAACTAGACTTCATGTTTTCCCACCTCCGACCCTGGGGCCCAGACCCTTCCTTGGGCGCCGCAGTCCCTGCTGTGCTAAGCCGCACCTCGCACGCGCCAGTCTCCCTCCAGGCTCCCTCTCGGCCCAGCGGTTCGCACGCCTTCCCCTCTCTTCCGGATCCCAGGAGACTTGCTGGGTTTTTCAGTCTGTTCAGCTTCGTACTTGTTATTAGGATAGAGGGGTGACTCCCGAGCTCCTGTGTGTGTGGAACCAGCCTCTGCCGGTTTTAAATCTCCACAAACAAGTGAATGAAAGGGATACATGCAAGTAATTTCAAAGTCAAATAATCCTGCAGCCCTTACTCAGAAGAGCAGCAGTCCCGGAGCCCATCATTCCACAGCTGATCCCACTCCCTGGAGACCACCGTTGTCAGGTGGTTTTGAGTGCTAAGGAGGCGATAAAGGCCCTTGTGGGGGTGGTGGGGGTGGTGGCGGTGTGTGTGTCTGTGTGTGTCTGTCAGGGAGTGCCTTCCTGGTGGACGGGCTGCAGTCTTCGAGGGGACATTCAGAAGGTGACACAGGGGTGAAGGAGGGAGGGAGCGATTTATGTGGGTACTCAGAGGGTAAGCTGTTTGGCAAGGGGAATGAATACAAAATCCTGGGGGTAGGAGTGTGCCGTGCTGTTCTGGATCACTGCTTCCCACGACGATGTGTGGGGGAGTACTGGGGAGGGGGGGGTGTTAAAATGCAGATTCCGGTTCTGCAGGTCTGCGGTGGAACCCGAGATGCGGCATTTCTAGTGAAACGAGCAGGTGCTCACGTTGCTGGTCCAGGAAGCACACTTGGAGTAGCAGCATCCTAGAAAGACGTCAGAGCAAACAGAGAGGGGCCGGTAGGCGGAACCGATGTCACCAAGCCCATAGGGGACCAGATCTTGCGATGCTTTAAAGGCCACGGTAGGAAGCTGGGCTATTGTTGTGAATGAGATGGGAGCAAAGAGATGTAATCTGGCTTCTTCTTTAGAAGCATCTCCGCAGGGGCTGTGCTGAGAAACAATGGCAGGAGGGCAAAGGCGGGTGGATGAACCCAGAAGAGCGAGGGCGGTCCTTCTGACCTGGAGGCAGCCGTGGGAATGGGGGAGAGGCGGCGGCACTGGGCGCTCGCGTGGCGGACCGGCTGCATGAGTGGAAGGAGAGTTGCTTGAACAGAGTGGCCATTTCTGCCCCATCCCTCACATCCATCTTCTCTCCAGTTCTACTGCTGCCCCTCTAGTCGGGGCCCTTTCTTCTCATCACTGTGATTGTCCGTGAGTAGATACTGCAAACACCTTCTCGAGAAGTGCTCCGTTCAGTCCAGGCCTCGTAAAGCCCTCGCTGTTGCTTAGAGAGTCCACGGCCTAGCAGGAAGAGCCTGCGGGAACCGGCCCCTTCCCACACTTCTGGGTCATCACTGCCTTTTGTGACCCCATTACCGTAGCCCAGGGCTTCAGGACCCTCTTCCCAGCAAACGCTGTGGAGAGAGCCGCGGGGTATTTGCAAATCCTGACGGGGCTGCCCTAACACTGCCCCGTCGCCTCCCATTCCCACACTTTCATCCACTCGTGCTCTCCCCTGTTCCCTCACTGTTGTGTCGCATTGCTTCTCTCAGTGCTACTCAGTACGGAGTCCAGGCACTGGCAGCGTCAACACCTGGGAGCTTGATAGGAATGCAAGTTCATGGCCTCACACCAGACTGCTGACTTGGAATCAGACAGCAGGAGCCCAGGAGCTCCCCTGGGGATTCTTACACGCGCTCGAGCTTGAGAACCAGTGATTACCCCCGTACTTCAAGCTGCACATCGGTAGGTCCCTACGCCGTATTTGCAAAAGCTGATCTAGACCACTGGGCTCACCCCCGGCTGCACATCTGGTTCATAGGGGTGGGGTGGGCGGGGGGGAGATCCACGCAATTCCAATGTGCAGCCGGGTCTGAGAATCCTGGGAGTTTGGCAAATGGGCCTACCTTGTTTCCCCCACACAGCTACCTTTTCTGCCTCTCGCTGGGTGCTCTACCTGGAGTGTGTGTCTGTGCCACTTGCGTATTGTCATGACTATTCTAGGGACAAATGGAACCCAGATAGTTTCTCCTCCAACTGGTCTCTGATCCTCTTCTTTGAATTTCCTGAAGCCCCGTGGGTGGCTTCTATGGCACTTGTCGCCAAGTAAGACTCCTACATTGTTCTTTGTTAAAATGTAGCCTCATCCAATGTACTAGTGTTTCTCGAACTGTGTCCTATGGAGTATTCGCGTTCTGTCATATACAAACGCCCATTTTGTGGAACAACTGTTCTTTGGTCAAAACATAAAAACTGAGGGGTGCCTGGGGGGTGTGGCTGTCGGTTAAGAGGCCAACTCTTGACGTCAGCTCAGGTCTTGATCTCAGGGTTGTGAGTTCAAGCCCTATGTTGGGCTCCAGTACTTAAAAAAATAAAAATAAAAATTGAGAAATACTGCACACCACTTGATTTCTGTACATCGCACTTTGGGTTTTTCTCCCATCCCTAGACAACCATTTCGTCTTGCTTTGTTACTACATCTTCATGGAGCTGGAACTCATAGACCACGAGAACAGCCATTTTGAAGTGAACAAGTTCCACGGGATTTAGTAAATTCACAGTGTTGTGCCACCATCTTGATCTATCCAGTTCCAGAACGAGATTTTCATCACCTAGAAAGGCAACCCCACACCCACTCACAGGTACTCCCCATTTCTACCCCACCTCTAGTCATTAGGCATGTTCTTTACTTTTTACTTTGACTCTATTTGCTCATCAGAAAACTGGGGATCAGACTTCATCAGGTTGTTAGAAGAAACGAGGCAGGTAATTTGTCTACCAGGATCCAATCCAGGATCCCACGGTAATTAGTCGTCATGTCTCCTTAGTTTCCTCTGTTGATGATTTCTGTCCTTGTTTTTCATAACTCTGAGGGTTTTGAGAAGAGCTAGGTAGGCATTTTATAGAATGTCCCTCAATTTGGGTTTGTCTACCGTGTTTCTCACTATGAGACTGGGCTTATGGGTTTTGAGACCTACCACAGAGGTGAAGTGCCCTTCTCGTCACATCAAATCACATCAGGTAGCACGAGGTATCCACAGAACTTATTACTGGTGATGTTAACCTGGAGCGCTAGGAGAAGGTGGTGGCTGTCAGGTTTGTCCACCGAAAGTTGTCATTTTCCCCTTTCTATCCTCCGTTCTTTGGAAGCCAGTCACCAGTGCAGCCCTGACTTGGTAGAGGAGGGAGAGTAAGGTCTGCCTACTAGAAGGGGCAGTATCTACAGATATTTGAAATTCTTCTGTAAGGAAGACTTGTTTCTTCTCATTTATTATTCAATCATTTGTGTATTTCTTTTCTACTTTGGGTTACAATCCAGCACTATGTTGTATATTTGTTGTTCAAATTGTTCCAGTTTGCCCACTGGGAGGGAGCTCTTTCAGACTGGCCCTGGTATCCCCTTGACATGCCTCAGTCCTTCCCTGCCCCCACCCCGGGATGTTAGCTTTTGATGTAAAATTTGGTTTTCTTCCCCACCTGTGCACTGAAATTGCTTTAAGGTCCTTTAGATTACAATGGCTTCTAGATTGTCAGGCCAACGTCTGATTTTCTTTTCCTAGTTTACCAGATCTTTCTGTGACAATACAATTCATCTCTTTCTTCCAAATTGCATTTCATTTTCTACAAACTTATTATGGCATTTTCAAACACAGACCAAGCTACATAAAGAGCATAATGAATCTCCATGTGTCCATCTCCCAGCTTCAACACTTCTTAACACTTTGCTCATCTTGTTTCACTGGTCACCTCTCACATGCTCTGTCACTGAAATGCTTTATTTTTCCTTTTATTAGACGGGGGGAGGGGGAAGAGGGAGAGAGTCTTAAGCAGGCTCCATGCCCAGTGTGGAGCCTGACGGTTGGCTCAGTCTCATGACCGTTTGAGATCATGACCAGAGCCAAAATCAAGAGTTGGATGCTTAACCGACTGAACCACCCAGGTGCTCTGCCACTAGAATACTCTAAAGGAAATCCTAGGCAGGGGTACCTGGGTGCCTTAGTTGGAGGAGTGCGTGACTCTTGATCTTGGGGTCATGAGTTCGAGCCCCATGTTGGGTGTAGAGATTAAATAAAACTTAAAAAAAGGGGGGGGTGCGACTGAGTGGCTCAGTTGGATAAGCAACTGCCTTCAGCTCAGGTTATGATCCCGTCTTGAGATTGAGTCCCGCATTGGGCTCCTTGCTCAGCAGGGGGAATCTGCTTCTCCCCTCTCCCTGCTCATGCTCTCTCACTCACTCTCTTTCAAATAAATAAACTCTTTAACAAAAGAAAGAAGGAAATCCCAGAATCCTAGACATTCTATGAATTCAGCTGTAAAGAGTAGTATCTTTAACAGGTAAGAACTTTAAACAAACAAAACAAACCACAACCACCAAAATACTATTACACCTAACAAAATTAATAATTCTTTGATATCCTTTAACACCCCATATTCAAATTTCCCCCCAGATTTTAATAATTAATTTGCTCAAATTAGGATCCCTACAAAGTGCACACATTACGTCTTGTAACAGTCTCCCCCTCTTGCCGCCACCCCTTCTGCAACAAACTTTTTAAAAACCCAGTTGTTGAAGAAACTAGTTTTTTTTTGTCCTATCAAATTTCATATATTCTGGAATTGTTTCATAATGATTGTATCTTTGTATCTTCATAGAGTCTTTTAACATGTTAGTATGAACTTCCTGCAAATTGGTACTTAGTCTTAGATTCTGTATGCGTACATGTATGTATCTGCAATATACTTGAGATCCTTCTTTGTATCTGTGTCTTTGCAAAAAATACTACATCAGCGGTGAAGTCCACTTCCCAATGCATCACAGTAAAAGCCATATTGTCTGGTTGTCCCACTTGTAATTTTCCCTTTCGAGACACGCCTAGCTCCCGGCTTTCCTCCTCCTCCTCGTTGCCATTTCTTCTCCGTTCTCTTCACAGACTTTTATGTTTTCAAGTCATTGTTCTTCAGGGCCCCGCTGTCACTGGCCTATATATATGGTCTCTATATGGTCCCCTTTTCCAGATTCCTAAGGCTGAGGACTCAAATGTCTGTATTTTTGATGCAGACCCTCTCCACTGAATTCCAAAGGCCAATGCCTAGTGACTGGCAGGAGGATGTCCCTGTATGTTGTGAGCTCTTCAAACCCTGTCCTATATGTAACCTGTCCCAAACCTCTTTCTCATTGTCCTCTTTACCTCAATGATTAAAACCACCATCCAAGACGGAAACCTAAGCCATCCTAGCTTTTTCCTCACCTGCCCAAATCGCTGAGCCACAGAACATCTAGATCCTCCATATCTCACGTGTCCCTTTTCTTCTAGCTGCTCTAGCCTCATTTCTACAGTTCAGACACAACGCAAGTGCGCTACCCAGGGTCACACATTCTCAAGCAGAGCTAGGACTCATATGTAACCCCATGCTCCAGCACAGAATACACTGGAATCTTGCCGAGGGCTGTCATCACCTCGATTCTTTGCTATGCTTTGGGTATATTGTGTTATATACATCTTGTGAATATGGTTGTAGAAGTCGACTTCAGTGGGGGGAAGCAGCCCAGTGGGGAGTTTAGGAGTCAGAATATCTGGGTTTCACACCCACTTCCACCACCCAAAGTGCACTCGGTTAAGTTGGTTAATTTCTCTGTACTGTTTCCTCATCTGCAAAACAGGGATCACACCCCCTCACTTTTCTGAAATCCCCAAAGCTCTGGAAACCGGAGTGTGTGTGTGTGTGTGTGTGTGTGTGTGTGTGTGTGTGTTTAAAATAGTTTGTTTGGCAGCCAGACCTGACTTGACGGTAAGGATTTGATGACAAAGCCTGACCTGAATGAAACGGAGGATATTTATGGTTTTTACTTATCCCAGTTAGAATATCCTTCCATTCTACTGCACAATTGTCTTTGATGACAGGCTGCCCACCTAGCCTGCTGGGACAAGTTCTAGAACATGCTGTTGTACTTCTGAAAAGTACAACAATGTCTGTATTCCACAACACATCTGACCTCAGGGTTTTGGGAAACAGGTTGTATATCCGAAATAGCTGCTTCACAGGTTTGTTGCGCGGGCTGGCTGCTAAAGCCGTTTGTATTCGTAGAGCAATCAGAGAAGTGTGTGGCCGTAGTAAGCCCCACAGAAGCATTTAACGTTTCAGTACCAGTTAACCCTATGAATGTAGTGAAAGATAAACTGTATCAGAATAGTTTGAGGGGCGCCTGGGTGGCTCAGTGGGTTAAGCCTCTGCCTTCGGCTCAGGTCATGATCTCAGGGTCCTGGGATCAAGCCCCACTTGGGCTCTCTGCTCAGCGGGGAGTCTGCATCTCCCTCTCTGCCTGCCTCTCTGCCTACTTGTGATCTCTCTCTCTCACCCTTTCTGTTAAATAAAATCTATAAAAAGAGTTTGATGAATTTGGGGGCTTCCATCAAAGTGGGGTTCCTACCATAGCTTTTCTGTAGAAAGAGATGAATATCAGACGGGAAAAGCCCTTCTGAATGGCACTCCGACCCTCTCCCTGCTCCGAAGCAAGCACTATTCTGAAACTGTATGGATCTTATCCATGCAGGGTTCTTGATTTTCAGACATGTATACGCATCCACAGTATGTCTTTTTGTTTAGAACAAAGAACGACCCAGCCCCGAAAGGCAGCCGATGGGAGGCCGAGGAGCCCGGCCCTTCCCGTCCTCGCTCCCACTGCTGCAGCTCGTGCGCAGGGTGCGCTGCACACCTGTCCGCCTCTCCTCCTAGCGGGCCCGTTCCCCGAGGGAAGGCAGCAGGGCTTAGCTAAGTGGAACAGAAAGGACTCAAAAACCCGCTGAGTAAATCCACGAACAAATCAATCACGGGTCCCTCCCAGACCCCAAAAAGCCAAAGGCGCCATCTGAAGAGCGGACAGGGAAACATTTCTCGTTATTTGGAAGAAGTTTCCTGCCCTGGGCTGCCACCGGCACCCTGGCAATCTGTAAAGGCGGGGACTACATGGCAATGTTTCCTTAGTCTTGCCCATGGGGCCAGCACTGTGTGTTCACTGTGTGACTCGCATGCGGTCTTCACGAGGACCCCACGCGGGGGCATCAATACCCACCTGGGAGAGGAAGGCCGAGCGGCTCGCCCGCCCGCACCTGCGCTGACAAAGCCAGTGGGCCTCGGCCCGCTGCCTGGTCTCTTCCTGGGAGGGAATGCGAGTCCTTTGTCAAGAGGATGGTCCACTCTTCAATCGCTAAGAATCTGCTGCAATTACAGGCTTTGGTTTGTATTTGTGCCCGAGCCACACTTATTTTCTACTTTGCTGTAGGAGTTTCACAGAAAAAAAGCGAGAGCTACTAAGGCTTTGAAATTTTAGTCATGTGTCACCTCAGGGGAAGTTAATTCTGATTTTTGTCGGCAAGACCCAAGCACAAATCACAGCTCCAGGAATACAATGAGAGCTTGGGAAAATAAGCACCTGGGGCTGGTGAGAGCAATGCATTTGTCTCAGGGCAGGGGCTGAAATGTGGTGCGCGAAGTGTTCTTCAGGAGAAACATGTCAATACTCAATCTTTTCCCCAACCTTTGATGGATGTGCTAATCTTCTCAGGTCAACATGCGCTCACCCTGCAACATACTGTAATAACCTATTTAAAAGGCAGCTGGCTTTTATAAATGGACTGTTCCATCAATTTTTAGATTTTTATCCTCAGAAATGCATTCTCTTCTCAAAGCAACATCCGCTATACACGGTAAAAGCTCAATTATACTTTCTCTACGACAGAAGATACTGCAGAGGTGAGCAGGTTTGGGAATTACTGTTCTTTGCTCTCAATTCCGTGCGACATTCAAGCTCTGTAGAGATAATGCGATAACGGGAAAAATGTCAGGACGGTTATTCTCATTCCATTAGAGCAGCCGGTTCGCAAACTACCGCCCATAGGCAAAATCCGGCCCGAGGCCTGTTTTTACAAATAAAGCTTTGTCAGAAGGCGCCCATGCCCATTTGTTTACTTACCATTCAGAGCTGCTTTCAGGCGGCAGGGGCAGAACAGAGCGACAAAGGCTGTGTGGCCTGCAAAGCCGGAAATACTCACTCTTTGCTCCTTTACAGGACTCGCACGCTGACCTCTGCAGCGGAGAGAAGTGGTCTCTGTCCCACGGGGTCACTTTCAGTGGGGGCTAAAGGAGTTCGAGCGAGCGGGAGAGGACATCGGACTCATTTAAGGCACGTGCGCTTAAGTTCAGGTGGGTTAAAGACAGGACAGAAGAAAATAGAAAAAGGCAAAAAAAACTAGGCGGTGTCTCTAAGTGAGGACTTTAATGAACTGGAGAGTATCAGTGATATACATGAAAGCATGAGATACATGAAATTATCATTTTGGATCAACAGAAAATCTTTCATGTTGGCAACAGCACACACCTTGCTGACTTCAAGTGGCCAACGTGTTACATCCAGCGCTGAGATGGGCCCCCTGGGACTTTGGTGACATGCTGATTTCTCAGTATAAGAGAAATTTCCCTGAGAAGATGCACAGGAGAGATTCAGTGAATCCAAAAGGAAGGGGGTGATGGCTGGGTACGTGGCGCCCCGGGCTCAGAACTTGAGCGGGATGACCGGCCAGTACTTGGGCTGCTTCCTGTCACAGTGCTTGTCGAAGCTCAGCTGCACGGCGGCCTCCATGGCCTGGATCTTCGCGGCGCTGTCCCCATACAAGCGCTTCATCTCGGCCTGGCGCCGCTCGCCGGGCCTCTCGGAGGGGGGGTGCACCGAGCGGTGGGTGCTGTAGTACAGGTCATGGTCGGCGTTCACGTAGTCGTCCAGGCGCTGGGCGTCCAGCTGCTGCTGCCGCCCTGAGAACGAACCGACACGGCGGTGAGCGCAGGCTGTGGCTGCCGGTTGTGTGGCCAGGTGGCGGCGGCCGCCCAGATACCCGCACACCACTGCCCGCATGCCTAGGAAATGCACCATTTGCTCATCCGGGAGGCGACCCTGCTAGAAACATGTTACCCAGCACCGTCGAACCTGCACACTGAGCCCCGAATACAGCTCTCCCTCTTCCACCTGCGCGGCTTGGCCGCCCACAAGCCGCGCCTCTGGAAGGGCTGGCGCAGCTTGCCTCGATTCACACACTGTGCCAGGCCAGCAGGGAAACGAAACGCTTCCTGCAAAGTCCAGGGTTGCAAGAAGTAGTAGTTCAGCCCACAAATGAGGTGCTGGGAGAAAAAGTCAGCCCTGCGTTCGAGGTACTGATTTTAGGTGATCTGGAACAGAGCAAGTGCGGGTACCAGGGAATCGCAGTGATGATCCCTGATCCTTCTACACGGAGGCACGGAGCACGCGAGGAAATGGAGTCAGATAATAGGACACTTGCCCAAGCAGACAGGGCCGAGCCAGGCTAATTCTGCCAATGGAAGGAAGAGCTTCACAGCTCAGCATAGGCTAAATTTCAAGTGACAGAGCCATGTGATTTTAATCCTACTGATATAAATGGATTCTTGTAAAGCAAGAAATCCAGTGTATTCTCCCCTGTACACGTTTTCCTAAAACAAGTCCCAGTATCAGAACTTCTATTCTTATGTATACAGAAACAACATATCCCTGCATAAGGTAAAATTTAGCCAGCTGATAGATTTGTGTAGGCCACTCTGTCGGGACCAGAGAGACGGGAGAGTAGAATGCACACGATGCACCCATCTGTAGGTACTGCTGCTACCGAGGAAGGAGTGAAGATGGTTACAGGGGATAAAACAATGACATAAACCACGCATTCCTAAAGCGACCAGCAAGGTATGCCTGTGGCGAGGCAGCCATGCTCCTAAGTCTGTTATTCGCACGTTTCCCCTTGGAGTTGGAGGGAAGGAGCTTTGGACACCCAGGAACATGAAAAACGTGGGTGGCCACTTCTCAGCACATCCGTAGCTTCTCTCTAACCGCAGGAGGTCACCTACAGATAGGCCAAGTGACCACCAAGCAGGTAAGCGCGATGTAACTGTTCCCTTCCCCGCAAACGAGAGACGTGGCTGACCTGCCGAGGAATGCAAAACTGAACCGAAACACGGGCGTAACGTGCAAACGAATGGGAGGTCAGTAACCACGTGTTTCTCGGTTTTGGTCGTCTTGCCAGTCTGAAACCTTAGGATGTGAGCTGTCCTGTCCCACGGGTGTTTACACTGTATACCCCCACCCTCCAAAGATCACTCCTCTGAAAGTGGGACATTTCCACATTAGCCAGGGACAGCTGTTCCCTCTGCCACCTATGGGAGCCCTGTGCTGTTACCAGCCCTTGGACCCGTTTCCTCCTGGGCCAGGAGGAAACAATCCCGTGGTGGAGGGTGGGGAGAGGCCTGCGGTGGGGCCCCAGGGCCTGTGCATCTAGAGGACAGAGGTTCCCAGACTGCAGTCCTTTTACTTTCACATTTGTCCCAAGACTATAATCAGCCTCACCGACAGATCTAGTGACACAGCAGATGTTCAACTTCCTGTGTGAGTCTGAGGCTTCACATTTCCAAGTCTGAATAAACACCGGATCCACACTATCTTACCAAGTGTTGCTCTCTGCCGCCAGGATACGTGAATTTAACCTTCTTCCTTTCGCATCTTTCTTTTTCTTTTCCTGATAATTTACCATGGTTCTGCTACTCTTCTGACCAAAACTATCTTACAGGTAGGAAATCAGTGTAACAATTCTACATCGAGATGCTTTCTGACGGCTGACATCTGTCGATGAAGCACTGTTAAAAGGAGCCAAGCGCAGCCGCCAGTCCACGTAGCCAGTGTAGCTTTCCAAGTTCACACTTGGCATGTGCTCATGGGGTACCATCACAGGGTTTCAGCTTATGAAGCTCATTCCGTGTAAGAATAACAGAATAAAAGACACAACCCTCTGTTCTCAATTCTTTTCTTGTATCTCCTTCCTATTCGGGTCTCCTTATGAAAATTTAAGACTCAACCCTTGTCCTCTCCCAGCCTTGAAAGAAGCTTGCGGCTTTCCTGGTTTCCAGCATGGTGGGCAAGTGCCCTAAAACACAGACCTAAAGGGCAGGGAGCCTGTCCCCTGCACTGACCGGCTAGTGCTAAAACCCGCCTGTGGAAGTCATGCACGGGAAAAAGGCACTGTCACCTTCACCAGCCCCCGACGTCCCCAGGCCGAGGAGGACACAATGCCTGACACTAAGCAGGTGCTCAGGAAATGACTGTTGAGAGAAAGTCTGGACAGAGGCCACACATTCTTGTTTGTAAACGGCTGTTTCTTGCAGATGCTGTTAAAGAAGAATGATGACAACTCAGGGATAGAGAAACAGATCGTCAAATCTCAAGAGGCGCTGGGCAGAGCCCCCTCCAGAGGGTTCCTCAGAAGCCTCCACGGCAGAGAGGCTGAGGGAGATGGGGGCGCCAGTGAGATGGGGTCTGATCTCGTTCCTTTACTTCTGAGTCACCGTGCCTCTACTGACTTAAACAATTATTAAAAAAAAGTCCTATGGCTAGACTACAAATTTGAAAAGCGGTCCACTTAAAACCAAATGTGCTCAGACGGGCTGCACATGGGAAGCTGCCGCTAGCTTCTGGAAGTACTTCAGCTTATACCGACTTAGGGGACCAAGCAAACTTCAGAACACAATATACTCGTTCGAAGGCATCACTTATTCTGTTTTCTATTTATTGTTCCTTCCTCCCAATGAAGGAAAGGCTTCTCCATCACTAGCAGTTCTCCTTCCTGTCAAAACAAGGTGAGGGCTCAACCAGATGGGAATCCTCTGACTGAAGCAGAGAAGGAGAAGATCACACTTCAGACAGAACAGGTGCCGTGTCACGGAGCAGCTGATCATTCTTTACTGAAAACAGCTGTGGGATCAATGTTCCCCAGTGCTTTTTCTCCTATAGGCTATTCTAATAAAAATTGGAATGGGGGCGCCTGGGTGGCTCAGTGGGTTAAGCCGCTGCCTTCAGCTCGGGTCATGATCCCAGGTCCTGGGTTCGAGCCCCACATCGGGCTTTCTGCTCAGCAGGGAGCCTGCTTCCTCCTCTCTCTCTGCCTGCCTCTCTGCTTACTTGTGATTTCTCTCTGTCAAATAAATAAAATCTTTAAAAAAAAATTGGAATGTATTATTAGATTTCAGGTTTAATGCAGGGCTGGAGTGAGTTGAATAGTGTCCCCCCCACATTCACATCTACATGGAACCTCAGAATTGACCTTTTTTTTTTTAAAGAAACAAGGTCTTTGTAGCTGTAATTGAGGATCAAGATGGGATCATACTGGATGAGTGTGGACCCCAAACCCAATGAGCGTGTCCTTATGAGAGACAGAAAAGGACACACAGAGACACAGGGGGGAAAACCAGGTAACCAAAGAGGCAGGACTGGAACTATGTCCCCACAGACCAGTGAACACCAGAAGCCACTAGAGGCTGGGAGGAGGCAAAGTCCCAGAACCTTTGGAGGGAGTGGGTTCTGCTGACACCTTGATTTCAGACTTCTGGCTTCCAGAACTGAGAATATATTTCTGTTGTTTTGAGCCCATTTATGCTCATTTGATACTGCAGCCCTAGGAAACTAATATAAAGGTTAATATGCATATAGGGTTAAAACAAGAAAACAGTAACATCCTATTAAGGACAAACGCTACTGAATCCTGTCTGGGTTCAGGATATATAACCTTGCTATCTTCCCCCTCAATCTACCAATTTACATGACGCTACTACCAATGTGGACTTACAGTTAACAAAGGAAAACAAAATCACGAGGAGTGACTTAGATTTTAGAGGACCTGACTTAGCGGGAAAACATTCATTCAGTATTCCACAGATAATCAGCCCAAAGGCAGAACATTCTGGAAGACAAAGCACTAAGATAAGTGAGTTTCAATGTTATTTTTCTAGGATCAGCATGTCTGACTGTATTCTCTGCTATGTTGCCAGAATTAATGATTTTAGCACAACCGAGCACAAGCACAGGCTTGATTTATGTCACAAGTGACTCGCTTCTGGCTTGTCACTCCTGGCTTGTCAGCGACACACCCGGAACACAGGTGCTTGCCAGCAGACCTGGAGCTGTTTCTGCTGGGCCTTCGTCCTCACCTCCCATCCGTCTCCCCCTGACAAATGAAGTCAGTGGATAATTACTGTTTTCGGAATAAGAGCGCACTTCCATCCTGCCCTTCCACTTTTCTTCAGCCTTTTATATGCATCTTCACTCCGACTGGTTTTCCGTACCTCGAGCATCGGGACTGGATGGGACATGGCGCGGTGGAACTGTGTTCGGTCAGGAGGACGGCACAGTGGTTCACTCAATACCGTGCCGTTCACTATATCCTCGATGTTTTCCCCAGAGGGTGGACTGAGGGTGAACTGGCTGGGGTTCCAGCGGACTGATGGAAGGTTTGGTAATGAAAAGTGGTCTAAACCTTCCAACTCTCCCAGCTAATGTCTAAAAGCACTGCTGGGCCCTGTGGTAAGAACAGCACGTTGAGTGCTAAGTGGGGAGTGGACTTACCCCCTTTCTTTCTCTCTTGATCCCAACGGACCCCATCCCTCAAGCCTAGAGCATACTCCATTTTCCACCACTACCCCGTGAAATTTCTCTCATGGCTGAGTTCACGGACTCCACTCGTCACTGCAAAGGTACACACGGACCAGGCCACAGATGGCTCTTCTAGCTATCAGGTTTTTTTTGTTTGTTTGTTTGTTTTAAGATTTTATTTATTTGAAACAGAGAGAGCACAAGCGGGGGGAATAGCAGAGGGAGAGGGAGAAGCAGGCTTCCCGCCGAGCAGGGAGCCCAATGTGGGGCTCGATCCCAGGACCCTGGGATCATGACCTGAGCCAAAGGCAGATGCTTAACCATCTGAGCCACCCTGGTGCCCCTAGGTATCAGTTTTAACTTGATTTTGTCTCCTCTTCCCAACTGGATTTAAGCTCTTTGTGAATATGTCTCTGTTTTGACCTAACGGTTACCCCCAAAACACAGAGGATAATATCTGATTGGCTCAAGCCTGAGACAACGGTGGTGGTGTTTGTTCCAGAGGCTTTCTGCACTGGGAATGATAACTTTCACTTGTCTCCCTTCTAAGTATTAGGACCATATCCTTGCAGTCTCTACTGATGGTTATTTATGACTAAAACATGGTACTTTTCTTAACAATAAACATTTTTCCTAAGAAATAATTGAAAACATAGCTGACCTTTAAAACTCCAGAACTGTCTACTTTCCCATAAGTAATGTTACCAGTGAAGTTCTGAATAACGGAAGTATCTCATTAGGAAATGACATATAATCAAAAGCATGTCTGTTCCCACCACACAGAAGGAGTTCTTTATTTTCCTACTTAGTTTTTTTTTTTTTAATCGCTAAAATATGTTAGAGATTATCTGGAAGAGCAGTAATCATAAACAGGAACATGCTGTCCAGTATGAAGGATTTTATTCTAAGAAAATATTAAATAAGACTCTGATGATGATGAATTATGTAACATATAGACTCCTGTGGAAGTAATACCGAAAAATAGAATTAAATTTAGCCATGTTTTTCCCTGCTAGTGATACATTTCATAAAATTCTATGTTCTCTAGATGATCTCTATTCAAAGCTGAATTTGCCTTTATTGAATAAGTAGCTTCTAGTGGTTCAAAGAGCAAAACAAAACAACTTTCAACTAAGTATTCACACTACTCAGGTCCCTAATCACTCCTAAAATATATCCCAACTGTGTACATAGCGCAACTTCTACGAACACTTCTAGTGAAGTAATGGGTCGGAAAGCACCTCGGACATTCACAGTGCTTACATCTGAGTTCCATCCCTCAGCATTGCTCGAAGGAACAGTACGGGGCAGTATTCATCCTATATGCCACCGAAAGCGCTGGTGAAAAAAATAATGCCCATTGTTTTTGGTGGTACAGGGTCAGGCCCCAGGAGCTTCTAAGTCTTTACTAGTCGGATCAGACTCTGACCCCACAGCATGTTCTCGCCCTTGCCAGACCATCTCCTCTTCTCCCAAAGACCTGGTAATATTTCCAGGGCAGACCGCAGGACACAAAAGCATTGTGGAGACCCTAAGACAAGCAGTTTTCAATTATGCTACAACTACACATTTACAATGCACGAAGAAGCAGAAGCTCGGTGCGTTTAGTGCTGTTATTAGTAATATGGAAGTGGGTTTTTCCATGCATTTTCCTATATTGTTACATCAGGCAAGAATGTCCTTGAAATGGACTAAAAGTTGTGTTAATGACTACTTTGATGAAACTATGTTAATGACTAAATAGGATCGACACCAAAACTTTAATTCTTTTCCTTTTTAAAGACTCTAAGTCAATTTAAGAATTTAGAAAGTGCAGAGCAGAAATGACTTTGTTTTGAAGCCACAGAGCATCTTTACTAAAAATATGCAAACTCTCGGGGCGCCTGGGTGGCTCAGTGGGTTAAGGCCTCTGCCTTCGGCTCAGGTCATGATTCCAGGGTCCTGGGATCAAGCCCCGCATCTGGCTGTCTGCTCAGCAGGGAGCCTGCTTCCCTTCCTCTCTCTCTGCCTGCCTCTCTGCCTACTTGTGATCTATGTCTGTCAATAAATAAATAAAATCTTTAAAAAAAAAATACGCAAACTCTCAGTCAAGCGCTAATTAACACAGCATCGGAGTAAAATCCGTATTTGGTTAATGACACACACTAAAGGATGAGTTATCAGCAACTAACCCTAACTAACATTTCTTGGGCACTGACTTCGTGCCAAGCATGGTTCTCTCACTTATCGTTTTTTATCTCACTGAATCTTCATAATTACCACTCTACTGATTAGGATCCCCTTTCACAGGTCAGGTGACTGAGGCACAGTCTGACCAGGATAGGTGACCCACAAGCTAAGTGCCTCTAGCTGATGAGTGGCGGGGGCGGGTGGGACTCTAACGTGAGCGCTTCCGCCACAGCTCGCTCAGTATACTGTTATTAATAATAACGTATACGTGGAAGAATGAGGTTGAAGATGAAGGCTGTACGGGTTTTCACAAAATTCCCTTTTTTATTGGTTGCTGTCTACATCACGGTAAAACAAGTAAGTAACAGTTTCTCCAAAGGGATGGGAAGACCTGTGTAGTTCACTTCATGTCCCACTCGCAGACTGCATGTTGGGACAAAGAAAATTCTCACAGGAGGATTGCATTAGTTTCCTAGGGCTGCTGTAACAAAGCACCACAAACTGGGTGGCTTAGCATAACAGAAATTTCTCATCTCACAGGTGTGGAGGCCAGAAGTCTGAGGTCAAGCCATGGGCAGCAGGGCCATGCCCCTTCTGAAGCCGCTAGGGAAGATCTGGTCCAGGCCTCTCTGTTAGCTTCCAGCGGCAGAACTCCAGGCTTCCTGTGGCCTTCTCCCTGGGTGCATGTCTACCTCTGCGTGCACATGTTTCCTTTTCGAAGGGCACTAGTTGTACTGGATCAGGGCCCACCCTAAAGATCTCATGTTAACTTGGTTACCTCCATAGAGACTCTATTTCCACATGAGGGCACATCCTGAGGCTGGAGTGGGGGAAGGTTAGGACTCCAACAGATCTTTCTTTTAGGGAACAAAATTCAACCCACCACAGTGATGACAACAGTGCAATCTGGAGCCTTGAGGTCAACTCAGCGGATATGGGAATAATATAAAACCAAATACAAAGTTCATCAAAGCCTAACTCACTTTGTAAAATGTCCTGCACAAGCACAGCTAGCTTAGCACTTTATGGGATACTTGAAAACCCTGATTTAAGGCTCATAATTAATACCAAAATCATTCACTCATTCAAAACCAGTATTAAGTGTCAGGCACAACTTAGCAGGTAATTTTTAGGACTTTTTTTTTTTTTTTAAACTTACCTAGAATTCTACCCGACCAAGGCAAGAGGAAGAACGGTTCTTAGCCATATCTGTAACTGAACTGCTGACGTCAGAAAGACACATTTCGTTACTTTATTTTCATTATCATCACATCTATTTTTTATTGAATAACTATGTATCAAGTTTATTTTAAATGAGCAGATAATTCAAAATGGCTTTTTGGATGATTGGGGTTTGCTTCCGTCCCTAATTAGAACTGCTATCATATGCATATCAATCTGTGGAGGGAAACATGTTATTTTACCCTCTAGTAAGGACAAAAGAAAGAAACCCCACATCCATCATATTTTTTCCAAAGCTATAAAAAAACAGCATTCCAGCCGAACGTGGACATGCTGGAACACCTCCTCTCCTTCATCGCTGTATACTTTTCAGACACTAAAAGGCACGATACCTCATACAAAGTCCACCTCTCAGTTCCTGGCACCCTGCGGGGATCGATCAGCCCATCATCAGGAAAACACAGATCAATCAAAGATGGAACCCCATCTTGGCCATTCCCAGACTTCCATGTTTCTGTTTATCTTGTTTCTTTCTATTTATTAAAAACATTCTAAGTAAAGTATCATATAATTAGAACTCAATAAAAACAATACTGAGACTAGATACTGGTTATAAGGAGAAAAGCACTTGTGTATCTGTTTGAGACACTTCAAATGTAAACAGTCTGGTGAATTTTCATAGTTCTAGTTCTTTGTAGGAACTTGGTAAGAAATTATTAAAAAAAAAAAAAAAAAGGAAATTCCTGCTTTGCCATGGAAGAGGGAAAAGCATTATCATGTTTCTATAACCTTAACAGCAGACTGCTTCGATGCGGGATCGGACCAGAAAGGTTTGAGTCCCAGACATTTTGTGGCTGTTTAGGTTCACACCGACCTCTGCTCTGATGCCGCTTAAAAACTAAGGCCTGGTAGCTCGCTAGCAAGGGAAGTCTCAGAGCTGTGTAGGGGTGAGGTGACAGCAGTATTTTAAAAAAACCTAGCAGGCTCAGGGACAAAACCTAATCCCTAAGTTTGTGCTAGAGGAAGCAGCACAGGAACTGGGAGTCAGACAGACCTCGATTTGAACCCCAATAGCTCGTTACTAGCTGTGTACCATGGAGTAAGTCAACGGACCTTCTGAAAGGTCACTTGCTTCATTTGTGAAATGGGTGGCACGGCCCTGAGGGGCTGGGGGTAGATAAGGGAACACAGGCACACCCCCGTGCACACCCCCCGATTTGCGGTCTGCTACTCAGTAGACGGCAGAGGTACCACTGGGACAAGTCTTGTTCTAGAGCTAAAAAAAAGTCCTGTCTGAAAATACCTCTGGAAGCTGACAGAGCTGAGGTGGGACTGGATGTGGTTTGGTAGGAAGTTACAAAACAACTCGAGGGAAGAAGGCAGTGCGAGAGGCAGGGTGAGGAAAGGAAGCGCGCAGGGGGGGTGCACACTTACGTCGCTCTTCCCGGTGAGCCTCGGTCTGGGCGAAGTACTGGCGCAGCTCCTCTGTGATCTCCATGTTGCTCAGGTCGCACTCCACACCCCCGTCTGACTCGGACTCCGCCGCCTCCTCCTCCTCCTCGGCAGGCCAAGCTTGGTGTTCTCTGGGGCGGGCTGCTGGATGCTGCCCGGACCTTCTAGAAGGTGAAGAAACGCAGTGCGAGTCCGTGGAGGCCGGGTGATGGTCACGAGAGGGCTGAGGCTTGGCCTTGTTCGTGGGAGGGCTCTGGGGAAGAGCTGCAGGAGGGAAGGCCCACGGGTAACTGCAGTAAGATTCCACCGCCTTCCTGTAGGCGCTGTGGTGGCTCCGCATCCAGGCCATGGCCTGGTGATAATGGCGCCAGTACCTTGCATAGACTGGATGAAAAGACCAAGGCTCAGCGGCTTTCCAGGACGCCACCTATAGAATAAAGGGAGGTGGAAGCCAGATGCCACACAGTCCTTCCTCAAGAGAACCCTCAAGTACTGAATTGGCTAAACAACACGTTTTCTATGGAGTATCTAGTAAATACTGACTCTACGTCAGGATGCTACCACTGGGCCAAAGAGGACGCAGGACAAGTCCATGCCCACAACGGACACGACGTGCATGTGCATGACGTACGCACAGGACTCAGTTTAACGTTATGGCCACAATAAAATGGGGACAGAGGCTAATGATTATCATTTTTAGGTAAGATGCACGGAGAGATATGGACATCAACCACCTTGGGCCTCTCTACCCACTGGAACCTAGCGCCTAGTTCCAAGAACCACATGGACTAATGTTCTCTGGTCCCTCCCTCACTACCCCCCTAACATCTGCGGGTCTGGGCCACTCTCAGTAGCTGGACAACAGCTGTCTAGCAACCTGATTGCTAGCAACCCACTGGTGCTTTTACTTTTCCCTTCTGGATGTATTTGTTTCTTTGGTCTTCTCCGTCATGGGATGAGAATACCAAGACCCTAATGGCTAAAATTTACCCTTTGCTCATGAGTTAATAAAAAAAACCAAAACTTTAAAAACAACAACAACAACAACAACAACTTACCTTTGCTGTCATCTCTGGTTGTGGAAGTCCAAGTGGGCGCTGAAACTAGGAAAGAACAAGCACAGTGCAAACATCTGGTCGGTGCACGTGGGGGACACTTGTGGCTACTTCAGGGTTTACAGAGCAGCCCCTCAGAGGCTGGCTCTTCTGAACACCACACCTGGTCTTCACCCAACATACGCTACAGGGCCCTGGCACCTGGGAGGGGTCCCCTTAGGTATGATTAAGTGGCTCAAAGGACACTGCATTTTTCAAGTATTTGTTTACCTATTGGAAGTAAAGACTGGAAAGCACCATACAGTTAGTGGCTAGGACCGGTATTAAAAATATTAATACAGAACAGGAACTAATAATATATGACTCTTCGTGCCTAAGCACTCTGCATCATTGCAGGAGAAACTGTTCCCCGGAGACTCTCCACCAATCGCCTGCATAGAACGCCTTTGCTCAGCAGCCCTGCTCGGCCAGGATTTACTCCTTTCGCCCCTGCCTACCTGCTTGTGATATACTGGCGTGGCAGAAGATACCTAAAGGTAAGGTTTAATCTGCAGCGATATCTTCTGTGAGCTACTTAAAACAATTTTTTCTCCTTCCTGCTCAGGAGTTCAGAGCTACTCAAATGCCACGGCATGTCAGGATACACTTAAAAAAAGAAAGTTAAAACATCCTGGGGCATCTGGCTGGCTCATTCTGTAGAGCATGCAACTCCTGACCTCAGGGTCATGCATTCAAACTCCACACTGAGTGCAGGGATAACTTAAAAAAGTTAAAATTAAAAAAAAAAAAAAAAAAAAAAAAAAGCAGTATCCTAAAATGCACGAGAACGGAAGCATCCGTGAGATGAAACCACTAACACAATGTGGTGCTGAGCCAACAGCTACTTGGATGTTGACACTCTGGGAAATCAGATACAGAAGGAGGCCTGTTTTTTCCTCCTTCACTTCACGAGAGGGCAGAATTTAAAAATCTCTAAGCCTTAAGAAATAAACTTGACTTATTTTGTAATCTCTATCAGATGTTCTGCTATGGTTAATGTGGAAAACTGCGCTGTTAAATTGACCACATCTTTTAAGATTTAGCCTGAAGAGAACCATTCACTTTCTTTTTAAATACAATAGGCTTTCCAACAGGCTATTTCTAAGAGGGCTGACCTGATCTTCTGTAAATATATCTTAAACACAGCCCGCACTTCTTATTCCCTGTTCTAAATTCAAGAATACACACACGCAGTGAGTGTGAACTGGAAAAAAGCGAATCCACGCAGTGAAAATGTAAGTGTAAATTAAGTTCGCAATACTTACAAAACTACAATTTAAAGGTTTAAAACGTGAGCCATTATCTGAAAACCTGGCTACCTGCCTATGTGCTTTACAAGCTACTGAGGAAAAACAAAAGTCAATACAATTAAGGGGTTAACCACCCAGAGAAGTAGCGCTGCACAAACGAAATTACGGTAGACGTCAGTACCACTGCACCACTTACAGGTGCGGCCGGCAAGCGGCTAATTCATTCCGGGCCGGTTTCATATCTGTATCACCGAAATCTAAGCATTTTTTCTAAGAGCCTGCAGCACATAATGCCATTAAAGTGAACTTTAATGTGTGTCTTGATCAAATTTGTTTTAGAGATTAACAAGTAGCACAGGAATTGAATTTGAAAAGTCTACAGGGCATCTGTGTGTCTTCTGGAAATTCAGTTTTGAATCCAGACTTCAATGCCTCGTAAAACGTACTTAGAACCAGATCAATGTAAATATTAATTATCCCGAACTGGGAAGGTCTGGCTTCAGCCTCAAAGATGCCATAAACTTTATCGTCACCGAACACTACTGCAGACCTTGGGAAATCCTGCTCTTATTTATAACTGGGAAAATCCAGCCTGGCTTTAAAAGTCTTTGTACCAGTATTCTGAAAATGTGCAAGATGGCTTAGGAGAGGTTGCACTTTGCAGAGCTGGAAGTGTAGGCACGTGCCATCAAGTAGGCGACTGTTTAAGAGGCTCTGGTGTAATTCATCACGTTCACCAGGCTGCTCAAATGTCAATGGCTGTGATTAAAAGGGGGCACGGAGAGCTAATTTGAGGAGAGGCTACTTATTTATGCCTTTGATTTGACAAATAACTTGCTAAAAGAGCCACCATGTTACACGGTCTCAGAGATCACACAAGGCGTGCCCTGACTGCTTCTGCGAGAAGGAAGCCGGTTCCAGGGTTTGGAGCACAAGCAGCTCGGATTCAGCCTGGTGTGCCAGTGACCTATGAAGCAGACCACCTAGTCAGCTAAGGCACTGGACGCTTTCAAGACCCAGGCTGTTAAAGAAAGCTGAGTTTATCTTAATGATGGAATACAGGCATCTCTGACATCGATTTTATTCTGATAGTGCTTCCCGTTTCGGCCGCTGGGACACTTCTGAGCAAATCCGCCACCAGCCTCCGGCAAGTTAAGAGCCCGGGAGCTATGTGTCGCATATGCTCATTTACCCCTGGCTCTATTATTCCCCCTCCCCAAATTCCAAAACCTGTCTATCATAGAGTTTTACACTGTAAGTATTTTAAGATTCCTAAAATCCTACAGATATTCAGTTGAAAGTAGTTCCTGAGAATGAACGACAAATTAAGCAAATTCTCAGAAAGGAAATGAAAGAAGGTCTAGAAAAATATGTCTAAAGGAGTAGCGGTTTGCATGCAGCTTTATAATTCTTGGTTTGCTTTTTCCAGCATTACTCCTGGTATTTTATACCAGCAAAATTTTTGTGTAAAGGGCCAAATACTAAGTATTTGGGGCCTGTAGGCCACATATAGTCTCTGTCACACACTCTTCATATTCTTTTTTTTTTTTTTAATTTAAAAACAACCCGGGATGCCTGGGTGGCCCACTTGGTTAAATGTCTGCCTTTGGCTCATGTCATGATCTCGGGGACCTGGGATCCAACCCCGCATCAGGCTCCCTGCTCAGTGGGGAGTCTGTTCCTCCCTTACTCTCTGCCCGTCACTCCCCCAGTTCATGCTCTTTCTCTCTCAAATAGATAAAATCTTTACAAATAAATAAATTTAAAAATAAATAAATTCAAAAACAACCCTTTGACAATGGAAATACCATTCTTAGCTCCCAGGTAGGAACAAAAACAAGCTGTGGGCCATCCTTTGCCAGGCCCAGCTTCACGTGAATACTCTCATCGCTGCTCATTCCCCACTTGGCCACCTGTGGAGGAACTTTGTGATTCTCTCTCGTCTCGTACATGATTAGGCTTGGAGTAAGCCTAGTGGAAGCTAGACAACGGTGATGATGACCACCAGGAATCCTGGTGACCAGTTCCTAGTATCTGGGACAAAAGAATCATCTTAATAACTAAATAAGGAAACTGGACCATTTCTTCAACATCTACAGAAATATTTAAAGACTTAATTAAAAAAAACCCACCAAACTCCTGAAATCAACTGGGCTTATAATGCACATGTAGTGCCATGATTTCTGATGGAGACCTTACTAGTTGCCACGGACAGCAACCCCATAAGGACGGGAAGCAGGAGAGAGCTCCCAGACTCTCTTCCCTGGAAGAAAGAATACATATTCCTTCCTGCTAGGTGCATCAGTTAGCTCCCGAGGAAAGGCGATAACCTCCTCTAAGAATGGGTCCTGTTAACTTTTTCAAACCGGCTACTCTTTCTACATGGAGAACTTAAGGACCTTTAAAAAAAAAAAAAAGCCTGGGTTTCTGAAAAGCCAACATGAAACTAATTCTAGACATTAAAGCAACACTTTCTGCCACCAGTTCAAAGAGAAGCAAGTTTATGGTCACAGCAGATTTAGATGCCTTTCAAAGGTCTTTAATTTTATCTTTCATTCGCCACCTCTTTGGGAGTGTCTCTTACTCCTGCGGCACACGTCTTCATGGACTGAACAGCAGCTTTCCTCCTAATGGGATGGTGGAACTGAAAGAAAAGAGAATGGCAATGTCAGGCCAGGCCGGGATCCACAGTACCACCAAACCGGCAGCCCTCCCCAGTGAGCACAATGGCATAATAGTCACTACCCAGCTGAGCCCGGGCGAGCACAGAGACCAAATTCATTATCTGTCCTCAACCACCAGAGGAGGAAGGAAAAAAACAGCGCTGAGGTCATTCATGAAACGCTGCCGAGGCCCGGGGCCCACTGGCAAGATAGTGCCCTGGGTCTTAAACCATGTATTTTCCCATATAGCCTTTTTAAAAAAACACGTGCATTCTTCAATGAATCTGCTTATCCTAGAGATGTATTTTTAAATGCATAAATATACATGAGGAATAACAGACAAGAACTTTGTTGTTTTTAATGGAAAAAATCCAACTATTTCCATCAAGTTATTAAAAAATTCCACAAGTAAGTAATGTGGCTTTGTTGAAAGGTAGTGACAGTGTACATATTCTTTTTACTGTATATTTCTATTCCTACAAATATAGGATCTAGGATGTGTCATTGCAACCAATAAATAAAATAAAAACAGAAATTCCCCTCAGATAATAATGTGTACTCTGCAACTGCATTTTCCTCTCTATCCTCCTTTTCCAGTAGAATTCTGAAAATTAAATACGTGAAAACTCACCTGCTTTGATTTTTTTGCATAGGAACAAACTGGAAGTCAGTCATTAAGTTATGCTGGCTAAAGTCCCTAAGGTCAAACCTTTCCAGTAAGGCTCCCAGCGATCTGGTTCTCTGAACCAAACATGTAATTTCGAGGATCTAATGTAGGCCTTCGGTGTATGTTTCAGGGTAGAAGGGGGTCTGCTGGAAATTGCTCAAAATAAATGAAGGTACAATGAGAAATGGAAATTACATGAACTGAGTCATTTGTGGTTCTAAGGCATTTCTGTATTTGTAGTAATAACCCTATCAGAGAAGACGTCTTCCAAGAATGCATACATCAGTAGTAACTTCCTCAACTAAGATAATAAAAAAGTTTTCTGACAGCATTGCTTCCTGCCACCCCCAGTGGTCTGCCGGCAGTTTCAACTAGCCTGATGCCCTCAGGGACTCCCTCCTGCAGCTCAGAATGGTCCCTGCCGGGTAGTGTGGACAACAAAGATGGCTCGAGACTGAATGTCTTCCCACCCTCAGGAGTCCAGGCTCTGTCTTATGGCCAGACACGAGCCTCCCACAAGGGCACATAATATCCAGTTCAGAGAGCCTACACCTGTCTATAACAACCACTGTTAAAACTGATGGGCGAGGGAGCCAAAAAAGTTTTATTTCCTTTTCATTCCTTCAACCCCAAACCCCCAATTTACTCTCTTCCGGATGTCGCAGTTAGAAGTAATGTCACAAAGGAAGGCCCAGCATGGGGAAAGAGAAAGACTGAAAGGATGTAAAGTGTTCTTTAAAAAAAAAAAAAAAAAAATACAAATAACCTTCCACCCACAGAACGTTGTTGTTTGTCAGCAGGGTGATGGATTTGTGAGCAGATCTATTTGCAAGTTCACCAAATCCCCAGGTGGCTAATGTCAAGATCTTAAGTGAAATGTGAGGCCACTCAAAGACAAAGTGACCCTCTGATCATGAACACAACAGGCAACGGAAGAGGTGAAAACTGGGATAACCAAGGGCATACTAGCAATACAACTCAAAAGAGGAAACGGGTAAGTTCACTTCACTCCAAGTGTATCCCTCACAAAGCAAAAGCTGGTGTGACTGTAAAGGACTAAGGGTTGAACAGGCAGGTCATGCAAGTTCAGAGCCTATCAGCAAAAGCCATAGCTCGTTTAAAGTGGTTAAGCCCACCAGCAGATTTCAGAGGTTTTATTTCAAGTTTACTTCTATAAACACATACATGGTAATTCCATTTGATCGCTGTGCTTCCTGAATTGATACAGCACTACGTCCCACTCATTTAATAAATTACTTGTAGGCATTGATTCTGTAATCTATCTCTTTTAAATTTCCCATTTTCCTTCCAGCATAAAAACCACAGCTGTATTTTCTTGCCTTTAGATGCTGCTGAGATTGCGGTTTCCTGATAATAGTCTCTCCTCCTTCTACCCTCCCTAAGTAAACAAAGTAGCTAGTCATTCAAGTAACCCGTAAAGCCACAAATCTTTTCAGGAAGCAGACGTTTAAATACATTAGTAGGGTTTCAAAACTATTTTCAATTCATCTGATCTTTGATCAACCACAGTTATGCTCTTTTTTTCACGTGTCCAACTGTTCTATGGGTGGATTTCCCATTGGAGAGAAGGGGTCCAAGAGTTCTGCACCGAATTTGTAATCTCTCCAGCCTCCACTCTGGCCTTAATTGTTCAATTTTCTCCCATCCTTCTCTTCTCACCCCATCTTTAAATGCTGGATCCTAAAAACCAAAATAATCCTTTACCATCTGTAAAAACAGTTTTAGAATGAAAATTCCTCTCTGGACCTTTAGTTTATATACTTTCCCAGCAATGAACACAGAAGAGATCTGTACACCTTCTGTGAACCTGTCTTCAGTTACACCTATCCCAAGTCACTACCCAACGATCTTTAAAAATATAGGGCAGCTCTTCGCATTGCCATCCCAAAGGGGTCCCTTACAAACTGTATTTATAAGTTGTATTTGTAAATGTTATCTCCACCCCACAATTCATGGAAACTCTGAGAGTAAACGACCCCAGAAGTGTTACTAATCTTTAGCCTAGAGTTTCTAGTAATGTCCTGACTTCTGGTACAAGAACCTACCTAGCCTATGAAACAGCTTTAAAAATCATTCCTGATAAAGATAAAATTGTTCAGAACCATCTGATCTGTACTAAGGAACTCCCAGGATTTCACAGCTAAAAGGTACTTCGTTGGTCCCTAGTTCAACTCCACTTAATTACTGAGGAAGAAAAGTGGGCAAAGACCTTCTCCACCTCCACGGGTAAGGCGCATAAAAGACCACAGTGGCCATACGTTCCCTAGGTAAGTTCCACCAAAATTCTGACCTCCCACAGAGGTCGAAGTGTGAGGGGGGGGGGGGAAAGAAAACCCTAAGTTTTGAGTAGATGGGCCGATATTCCAGACATCCCTCCAAGGATGAGGCTGCCCTGGGCGAAGTTCTGTTCAGATTCCGGGCTGTATGGCCAGAGCCCGAATTCACTTTACAGACTTAGCTTAACACATTGTTACTCAGCACCTCAGAATCACGTGGGGGAGTTTCATCAAAATACCGATGCCTGGGTCCCACTTCTACAGATTCGAATTTAATTGATCTGGGATGGGCCCCCGAGCAACAAAAGCCATCCTCCGATTGCGAAGCACGGCGGCTGAGAGTCTCTGGAACCAGTCCCCCGTCACAATTAACCAGCAATAATTCAGGAATCTCACGGGCCCCGCGAGATGAGGCTAATTACGACAACGTGACAGGCAAGTCCTCGGCTCTCCCGGTATCTGAGGAAGCCAGGCTTCGGTGCCTCCATGTTCCTCCCTCACTCCCCAAAGGAAACCCAGCCGTCCCCGGAGTCACCTCGTGGGCTCGTAGCTCGCGGATCTCGGGCGGTGGGCGAGCAGGGACCTACTTCCTGTAAGGAGACAGAAGGGGCACGGGAGGGAGGGGCTGTTGCCCGGGAGACCAGAAATGCACTTCCGGCGCGGATCACATGACGTGAGCGCCGGAAGTCCGCGCACGGCGCCGCTGACGCCACGTCCGCTCCGCGTTCTGCGCCACGTGGGAGACAGTCGTGGGATGAGGCTCCGCCTTCTGGGGCGGAGCGTCGGGAGGGGCTGGAGGAAGGTGGTGGGCCAAGGGCGTGCGCGCAGCTCCGGGGTCGCGGCGCGGGTCTAGCACCTGTATCTCCGCTGACGCGTGTGGCGCGCCGGGAAGACGACGGTTTTGTCCCTGGGCAAGTTCCTTGACTGTCGACTTTTCGCCCTTGTCTCAGCTCCCTTATCTTCCCCCTCTTGTCTTTAGTTAGCCTTTCCTCTTTTTTTTTTTTTTTTTTTTTTTTTAAACTGGCAAGTCTTGAGGTCCTGGTCCAGGAGAACACGCCCCGGCGTGTTGGAAGTAGCGTTTAGTTTATTAACCTCGGGAGCCTCGGATTCTCGCCCAAAAGATGGGAATAGTCCCTAGGGCACAGTGCCTGGAGCGGTAGAGCAGACCGAAGTTAGTACCTGTTAACGTTATTTGTATCACAGGTATCACAGGTTAGCATCACAGAGGATTCGTTAATAACCAAGCGAAACCCACCGAAGTCTAAGGGCCATATCTCCTCTGGGGTAATTGGGCAAACCGTGGCAAGAGCCCTAAAAAGGGCATACTTTTGTCTGAGAATTTTCACTTCTGGGAACTTATTCCAAGGAAAAACAGATGTTAAACCGGATGTGCACTGCAGAATTTTTTAAAGCGAAAACGAAAACACTTAAGTGCCTAATAAGAGCAAATGGCTAAGTCATTCAGGCTGTACGCACGGCGTGAATATTACCACGTAATCCTATATTACGGAAGAATCAAACAGTATAGAAGATTAACAAATACGTACTGGCTGCCTGCGATTCGACAAAGAATGTAAAATACCTCGTTTTACTAGTGATAATATGTTAGAGAAGGACTGTTTAGGCTAAATAAAATGAGGTTAAAATTACTTTCACCTTTCTCTTTTTACTTTCTTTTTTTTCCTTTTTACTTAAAAAAAAAATTTTTTTTATTTTATTTTTTATAAACATGTAATACATTTTTATCCCCAGGGGTACAGGTCTGTGAATCGCCAGGTTTACACACTTAACAGCACTCACTCTCATTTTACTTTCTTAATGTGATTGCTAGAACATTTGAAATGACGTATGTCCCACGAATCATTGTGTATTCCTATTGGACACTGGTATACTATTTACCAGATATACAGTGGTGAACAAGACAGTTTTTGTCCTCATAAAAGTAACATTTTTTTTGAGTACAGCATGGACAATGACCAGGTAGATAATGTCATTGTATATCTTGGTTATATGTAGAACATAAAGGAAGGTAAGGGCCAGAAAAGGTGTATGGTTTGAGGGCAGTTATATTTTTATTTATTTATTTGACAGAGAGAGACACACCGACAGAGGGAACACAAGCAGGGGGAGGAGGAGAGGGAGAAGCTGGCTTCCCACTGAGCAGGGAGCCCCATGCGATGAGGGGTTCCATCCCAGGACCCTGGGATCATGACCTCAGTCAAAGGCAGACGCTTAACAACCCAGCCACCAAGGCGCCCTGAGGGCTGTTATTTTAGACGACATCCTTCCTCCCCTTTTCAGAAAATAGATGTGGGAAGAATGAGATCTCTTTGGATAGAGTGGAAAGAATGAGATCTCTATGGATAGAATGGGAAGGGGATGGTAGGAGCGTGGGGTCTTCCTTGCAAAGTCAGCTATGGATTGAGACTGATAAATCATTTGTGCCTCTTGGAATCTCTGCCTTATGGAAGAAACCACACCAGGAGAGGAAGGCAAGAGAGAAGAGCGGTAAGATATCAGGGCGAACGAGCTCAAGGGGCCGCTTGGAAACACAGAACAAAGCAGGCTTGCTGGGGGTACATTTCAGGTAGAGAGGTTACTGGAGCAATACCAGTATGTATGCTGTAGTACCGTGGGTGGCTGTAAATATAAATAATGAGAATACTCTGGTATTAAATAGCATATTACTTTGCTTGCTGTCAAAGAGATTCAGAATGTTGGATTTTTCTCTTGTGTTGGAGCGCCATCTGGTGGAAATTCACGAATCCTACAGTTCTTCACCCTCTTTTGTGCTGTAGCGCCGCCTGGTGGAAATTTATAAATCCTACCGTTCTTCGCCAGCTTGCTTGGAATGGGCTTTCTCTCTTGTCGGGTGTAAACCTCAAATTATAAATAACCCTTAAGTGGATTTTGGCCAAACTTGAAGGGTCCTCCTCTTTAAGACGAGGAACTCTTTAAAGTAGGGTTTTTCAGCTCCAGCACTATTGACGTTCGGGGCCAGATAATTCTTCACTGTGGGCGCCGTCCTGTTCACCAGAGGATGTCGAGGCCAGCAGTACCCCCCTCCCCCACCCCGCCATCCCTACCCTCTCCGCTGGTGACAACCCCAAATTACCACATGTCCCTTAGGGGCCACATCGCTCCCCGCTGAGGACTGTTGCTTTTTTACAGAGTACTTAAGAGTCCACAGTCTATTAAGGCCACCTGCCCCCGGGACTGGGCGGGGCACGTCGGGGAGAAACAGGAGGACAGTACCGGGCACCTGGAGATGAGACTCACTGAGGGCCCGAAGGCTCGGGAAGCGGATGTGAAATTTCTTTAAATCCCCCAGGGCAAGGGAATCTATAGAGGTCATTGCCTAAAGCATTAAGGCGCACGGAATAGGCTCAGACTGTGGTACTGGGGGGGCCCAAAGTCCTGCTCAGGGGTGAACAGGTGTGGATGATCGTGCTAGGTATGCGAAGCCATAGTTCATCTCTTGGGGGCTTTCTGGCTCTCCCCACGCCTGGTCCCTCTCTGCGGCCTGAGTGCTGTCAAGAAGCTGGTTAGGAGCCACTCCCCTTGCCTCGGTCAAGGGAGTGGAGCTAAAGGAGCAAAGGGTCAAGAAAGAATTCTTGGCAAAAAAAAAAAAAAAAAAAAAAAAAAAAAGTCGTTTTATTAAAGTCCAGGGGCAGGACCTGTGGGCAGAAAGCTGCAGGGAGACTGTGGGGAGTGACTGATTACACACGCTCAAGCTGGGAGGGGGTTAGGGAGAGTGTCAGTCTGTAAGGAATTTGGGAGCAAGGTTTTCAGGACCGTGAGGGGGCTAGGCTGCTGTTAAGATAAGGTCATTAAGGTCATTTAGGACTGTCTGGTAAGACCTTAGTCACAAGACCCTTCAGATGCATATCCGTGGGCCACAGGTTGGGAGGATGATCGCTAACACATATCTTGGGGTACTGGGCTGGGTAGCGATAAAGGAAGTTTCCAAAGGGATTTTTACAGCCTGGAGGTCGGGCTAATGTCAAGCTTGCCTTTAATGTCAAGGTTGCCTTTTGCCTCTAGCAAGGTATTCACAGCGAGGCAGTTGAGTTCCTGCAGGAAGGTCACTCTGCCTGTCTCCAGTACTTGTCAATGGGCTGCAAGTTGGAAGGACATTTAATTTTTTCTACATTTCTTTTGCCTTTGTTCTGCGCATCAAGTTTCCCAGGAGGGTTGCCTAGTGGCAGCCTCTGCCCCCTCCCCCAGGGCCTCTCCTACACTTTTCCGCCCGCTCTCACCTTCTTGTCATCTTTGCCCCACCTTCCTGTCCCTCTGTCTCCACAGAGGACCTCACTCCCGACAAAAATGAAACTGCCACGGGATTTGATGCTCTTGGCCATATCCTCTTTATTATTATTATTATTTTTTTTTGCCATCACCACATTCTCCCTCCCCAAACAGCGACGTAATATGTGCTCAGTGCACAGAACGAAACACAAGAAGAAAACCACCAACCTTGAAAGACACATGTACCTAAGCACGAAGGAGAACAAGAAGAATTCCTCCCAGCACTGTGACTTTAAAAGAACCATTCTTGGGGCGCCTGGGTGGCTCAGTGGGTTAAAGCCTCTGCCTTCGGCTCGGGTCATGATCCCAGGGTCCTGGGATCGAGCCCCACATCGGGCTCTGCTCAGCAGGAAGCCTGCTTCCCCTCCTCTCTCTCTGCCTGCCTCTCTATTTGTGAGCTCTCTCTCTCTCTGTCAAATAAATAAATAAAATCTTAAAAAAAAAGAACCATTCTTTATAATTAGTGTACATCCTCCCCACTTTTGTTTTATGCTAATAATTTGAAACACACACACTACTTTTTTTTTTTTTATACATGCACACATAAAGCCAAGTGGCTTCCTGCGGTAGATCCCTATTGGGCAACTCTTCCCCAGGAAGCTGGCTCTGTGACAGAGCTTAGGGGGGCTTGTGAAGAAATGATTATCAGTTCACGGCTTAGCATCCTCCACCCAATGACAAACCTGAGAACTGGGGCCATGCCTTCTTGGGTTCTGTGCTGCCCAGACCTAGCATGGCAATCAGTTCTGGTTAAATGAAATAATGAAATGAAATGGGACAGTAACTGTGATTATGTGGATCTTTGCAAACTGAAAAACAATGATGAAAGGATTCATTATGCATTTGCTTGAGACATGGGAAACTCTAGAAAGATTAAGCCATATTTACTTTATGATATTTAATTATGTGTCCTTTTTTGGGAAAAATAACAAGAGTCAGTATCAGCTGACAATATTAATAGTTCTGAGCTCATCTTTAACAGTTTTGAATCATCGGTAGATGAGATTCTTTAATTGTAATTTATAAAGAGGATTAGGGGATTGGTGTGGGATAGAACCAACTATTTGTGAAATATTACTCAATTCAAGTGCTGAAAATTTTTGTTTAAAGAGGGGATTATAAAGCACTATGTTTATGTAGAGCTCTGCAAAGCAGTACCCTCTTCATGCAGCAGAGGGCGCAGGTGTATAGCGTTAGCGACGGAGAAAAAGTAACCGGGAAGTGCGTTCACAGCCATACACTTGAGTGACATATGCCATCCCATGTAAATCTTAAAGTTCAACAATGTGTTGTTTGTATACTGCATTCCCAACTCCATTCTTTCACATTTTAAAAAAAGTTATACCATCCACCAGCTCAGGATTAGGCTAATGTCTAAATAATACTGTTTATTTCAACTGGCTAAAAGCATTTGAGCCCAACAACGTGTAAGGGTTTTTTTTTTTTTTTTTTTAAAGCGCATAATATCACGTATGGCATGTTTTCTCTTCTCACCAGGTACTTTAAGGGTCATGACACAGAAGTAAAACACACCTACCTACACTGTGCAGTATTCTCTCTATAGATTACGGGGGCGGGGGGAGGGCAATGTCAGGTTCATTGCTCCCCACTCCCCGGTGTTTTCCGATTTTGCTTGGCGTGGATACTGGACACCATGAGTTCATGTGGTGAAATGGACAGAAGTGCTCTAGGGGATGAAAGATCTGGCTTTGTCCCTTCCTAATTGTGCGGCCTGGGTCAAGTGACGACTTCTCAGAGCCTATCTTCATCTGTCACTAGAGGAACAAGAATGCCCACTGGGCCCTCTTCACAGATGGACGCTGTGTGCTCACAGTGTCGGAGCCGAGGACAGGCGCGCTCCGCGCAAGCAGGGGGTCCTCTGTCCCGTAATACACGAGTAACTGACGGGAGCCGCTGTCAGCAAATGTCCACCAGATGGCGGCAAAAGGTTCTAGCTTTCTCTCTGCGAAGCCCTTGACCAAATCTCAGGGTGCTCCGGCCATTTAGAGCAGGATCCAAGCGGGTCAGCGGGGGGGGAGGGAGTGCGCGGGCGGGGGGGGGGGTGTTAGGTTGAAGCTAATCGGGGAAGGAAGGTTTTAATTAGTGTTAGGACCGCCTGTAAAGCAAGAAGTGCTTCAGATACCTTCATCGCTTTACATGGCTCGTTCCATTTTGGGGGCATTTATCCTTTGTTGGTAATGGAAAACTGTAAGAGAACATAATAGCTATATGTCTACACCTATATGTGTATAAATGTTTATTACAGTATTGTGTTGAAAAACAAAACTCAACTGAGTAAGTTTAAAGATCCTGGGGCGCCTAGTTGGCTCAGTCAGTAAAGAGTGCCCCGGTTGATCTTGACTTGTGAATTCAAGCCCCATCTTGGGCATAGAGTTTACATTAAAAAAAAAAAAATCTAATTGGTTTTATTAGGTGATTCGCGAAAGGAGCAGTACCCCAGCTAACAAGTACTTGTACAGGGATACGGGAGGAGTTGTATGGAGCGGAAGGGTTTTACAGGAAGGAGAGTTGGGCATAAAGTTATTAGCAAAAGAAAAGAAAGGATTTTTACTTCCTGTTTTGGGGCGAAGGGAATAGGAGTGCTTTTATCAGCAGATGACCTCAGTAGTGCTAATCAGGACATTTTAGACTGACTGTTATGTTAAAAGATCTCATTCTTGGGAGAGGTTGAAACTAAGTCTGCATTTGCTTTTGGTGGGGGGGGG